>NC_091470.1:202014430-202157634 GCF_036971445.1 Narcine bancroftii
GGGGAACGAGGGGTGGGGTGCTGGGGAACGAGGGGTGGGGTGCTGGGGAACGAGGGGTGGGGTGCTGGGGAACGAGGGGTGGGGTGCTGGGGAACGAGGGGTGGGGTGCTGGGGAACGAGGGGTGGGGTGCTGGGGAACGAGGGGTGGGGTGCTGGGGAACGAGGGGTGGGGTGCTGGGGAACGAGGGGTGGGGTGCTGGGGAACGAGGGGTGGGGTGCTGGGGAACGAGGGGTGGGGTGCTGGGGAACGAGGGGTGGGGTGCTGGGGAACGAGGGGTGGGGTGCTGGGGAACGAGGGGTGGGGTGCTGGGGAACGAGGGGTGGGGTGCTGGGGAACGAGGGGTGGGGTGCTGGGGAACGAGGGGTGGGGTGGGGGGGATCGAGGGGGATGGAGGGGGAAGGGAGAGGGAGGGAGAGAGGCGGGGAGGGCTGAGAGGTAACGGAGGCCCGTCCTTACCCGCAGGGCCGACAGGTCGATGTCGTCCAGGCTGCGGGCCGGCGGCTCGTTCGCCATCTTCTCTGCGCCGCAATCTCGGCGTCGCTTGGCGTGAATGAGCCCGGCTGAGGGTGGGCGGGGAGGGAGGCGGTGCCGACTGGCCGGGGACCGGGGGAGGGGGTCTCGAAGGCCCCCCTCTCCTTCACACGCCGGCCGTGGGGTAGCAGCGCTTGGCTACTCGCCGGGAAAGGGCCGGCCCCGTCGCTGCGTTCGCTCCTCCGCCTCCATCGCCGCAGCGCCCGACATCAATGGGGCCCTGTTCTCCTCCTCCTCCACCCCCCCCGTAACCAGGGGCAACGCGGCCTGCCCGCTCGCGCAGTGACCGCCCCGTGCGCGCGCCCGCCCCGGCCGGTCTCGACGCGCTTGCGCCACCATTGGTGGCGACGGGCGTGGGGTGAGAAGAGAGGCCGGTCGTTCATTGGTGGAGGTATAAACGGACTGGCTGGTGTCCGATTGGTGGAAGCAAGAGGGGTTCCAGGGGTGGGGACTGCGCGGATTTCCATTGGTGAGCATGGGTGAGGCTGGGCAATTTAAGAGAATACCGGTCTCCCATTGGTGAAGGTATGGCGGATTGGCAAGTGGCTCCGGTCTCCTATTGGTGAACGTCTGGGGGCGGGTCTGTCTATTCCTATTGGTGAAGACGGGAGTGGGTTGGCAGGTCAAACGAAGCCCGGTGACGATTAGGCAGGGAGGCTGCGCTTCACGATCTTCTATTAGTGGAAACATGGGCGTTGAGGCGGGTCTGCGGCCTCCCATTGGTCGAGACTGGAGCGCGTTAAGGGGAAGCCGGCCTCCTCTTGGTGACGATTGGCGGGCGGCTGCGATCTCCTATTGGCCGAAACGCAGGCTTTCTCATTGGCGGAGACAGGAGTGGGTTGGATTCCTCCTCGTTCGCGTGAACAAACTGGGTTGGGGCGGGACCATGACTGAGGCCCTCTAATGGTGATTTCGCTGAAGTTCACCCCAATGAACACCACCAGCAGGTCAATGAACAACATATGTAAATAGACAAGGGGTCAAACCTGCTTCAAGTTTTGTAATTATGTTTTATTATTATTATTATTATTATTATTATTATTATTATTATTATTATTATTATTGTTGCTAGCAGGATACCCTGCGTTGCCTGGGAAATAAAACTCTCAAGTTGTTGAAACAAAATCCCCCAAAAAACTTTATGGTAATTCTGCATAAGTTTAACATTTACAGCGTTATTGGTCCTGAGGGCCCCAAAACCCAACAGCAATACATATTCACCAAGACAAATGGTTACTTAAACAAAAGTTGCTTTTCAAACTTTAAATTATCCCTATTGACTTAACTAACCCAACTTAACTCCCTTCTAATTCTAAGCGCGCGTGTATGGAACGTGTGTGTAAGTTCAGAAAAGTTATTTGGTTCACAGTCCAATCTCACTTCTCATTCCTCCAAGTTCACTGGTTGCAGGGAATTCTTCCACTGTGCACAGAATTTAACATTTATAAAGTTTACCATGCTTTGGTGCTTGAAAGGTAAATGGTTACCGCTCGGGAAGGTATTTGTCAGTTTTCAGAGAGAGATTTATTGTTCCAGGACATCCACAACTGATGTACTTCCATCAGCCACTTCAGTTTCTTTCAGGTCACCACAGAGTTGCTTTCTGTTTCCCTTATTCCAAGTGAAAGATTAGACAGCCAGTCCTCTCCTCTTGCATGAACCACAAGGGCTGTGACCAAGCTGTCTTCCAAAATGGGGCTTGCCAGCTTGTCCTGTTCCAGTCCCAGCTGCTTCTGCTGGCTGTAACACTGTTTCACCTCTTGAGTTTCTCCAGCACTGTGTTTTCATTTCTCGCTGCTAGTCTTCCTCTAATCATTACAGGGGGTTCCGGGAGACTTCTCTTTGTATATTTTTACAGGAATCAAACCTTTGTGTTTAATTCATCTTGTCCACAATAAGAAAGGGATCTGGAATCTTGATGCTGAAATATCACAGCTCGAACCACATCGTCAAGTTCGCCGATGTCTCGACTGTGGTGGGCCTGATCAGTAGAAATGATGAGACAGTGTTCAGAGATGAGGTGCAGTCGCTAATGGGCTGGTGCAGAGCCAACAACCTGTACCTGAACATTAATAAAACAAAAGATGGTTGTCAACTTCAGGAGGGCCCAGGGGACCATGCTCCACTGACCATTGACGGCTCCACCATTGAGGTCCTTGGAGTGCACTTGGCTGAGAATCTCACCCGGTCCCTTAACACCAGCTCCATCGCCAAGAAAGCCCAGTGCCTCAACTTCCCACGAAGGAAAGTCCATCTCCCACCCTCCACCCTCACTACAGAGGATGTATTGAGAGCATCCTGTGCAACTGCATCACCGCCTGTTTTGGGCCCTGCGGAGGAGAATGAAGTCAGCGGAAAAGATCACTGGGGGCTCTCTTCCCACTGGGACAGACGTCTCCAACACTCGATGCAGGCGAAAAGCAATAAACATTGTGAAGGACTCAACACTACCCCCCCCCCAACGTAAATGGTTCTCCCTTCTGCCATCTGGTAGGAGGGACCGTAGCACTCAGGTCCTCGCATCCAGATTGGGCACAGTTTCCCCCCCCCACCCACCAAGCCATCAGGTTCTTAAATTCCCAGAACATTTGTGGATAGGGCACTGTTCACTGTTACTGTATACGTCTTAATATTTCAATGAGTTAAACTTCTATTCTCACTTCTATTTATGTAAATCTGCTCCATGGTCCATGCGAGCAAGGAATGAACAATAAATAAAGGTGGCTTAACTTGCAGCAGAACTGGCTGGTTCTGATACAACCAGGAATAGTTGAATTTAATAATGACTGTGGTCCATTGCTCTTGAAGCTTCCACTAAGTCAAATGGAAACAGTGAAAGGGAGGTGAACAGAGAAAATGAAAGTTCAGGGGTCATCCATGAACAGTGCTTGTTGTTCCCTGTGATGTACAGACAACGAATGAGTCACAGTTGTGGCAGGTTTGACAACCATTCAATCACCACCACCCACGCACAGAAGCAGCAGTTTGTTCCCTCCACAGCAGAGGTTCTCAACCTTTTTATTGGTCTAAGACCCATTTCAAGTCAAAGGCAGCTCCGTAAGAAACACATCTTTATCTAATTTAAAGTATTTTACACTGTTGGGGGGGTTGGGGGTTGTGCGGACCTCACCAGGTGATACCACAATAACTGTCTAAAAGACCTTTGTGCAGGGTTTCAGCAGAAATTTATTATTTTATTTATAAAAATATCCCTGTTGTTCATCCTAACAACAAAACCATTTTGCGTCAGACTAGCTGATGTGTATCAATATCCCTGCGAGGCTAAAACTTGATGTTCATTTCCTTTTTGAACCGTCTAATGCACTCCAGTCAGAGCCGTTGTTGTGACCCGATGGCAATGACGCTTCGAGTCCAGTGGTTCCATCTGCACGCGCCCATCAGCAAGCGCTGTTGTTTTTGCTGCTTCTGGTGTTTTTACAGTCGCTGCTTTTGTCAAAATTTCTCACTACAACCACTGTTACATTCAGTAATGCACGGGAATTACGATTTACCAGTAACATTAGTACAAGAAACATTACTGGGGGGGTGGGGGGGTGGTGTCACGCGATGAGATGGAGCTAGACTTGAATTCTCTACTCTCTCCAAAAAAGTTTTAAAAAGGAGTTAAGAAGCCTGAACTGACTGCAAGAAAATAGAAGAGGAAGCTATCAGAAGGCATTCTGAACAATAAACCTCCTAACTGACTGTTACTTTTCAAGAACTTGAACAAGAAAGAGAAGCTGATAAAGAAGAAAGGCCGACCTCAAAGAAGGATCCAGGAGCTCTCCAGAAGGCAAGTGCCCGTGGTGATAGACTTGGAGCTGGGGAGACCTTCGACATCACTGTATAAGGTCTCCCCTCGACAATGTCATGCATGCAGCGAGCACAAAAAAACGGAGACAATTTTTTAAGAAGTTCAAGAAGCATCCAGGAAGGAGAAATGTTTGTTGAACAGAGTGTTTTGGCCAAAAAAACAGAGGAAAATAAAAGAGTCTTATATCACTTTGTTCAGTTGCTATCAATTCCATCCCCTCTCTGCCATTTTCTAAAATTGAACAAGGTTGTTCACAAATTTTGTGTCTGATATCACTGCGATTTATCTGTTTCATCACCAAGGGATGAAGATCTACCAGGACCAATGCCTGAAGAGGGCGCACAAAATCAGTGAACCGATGAGGACTCGAAAGGCCAACATGGCCTGTTTCCGCTCCGTAAATGGTTATATGGTTATATGGTTATATGGAATCTTTCTGGCAAACTTGGCAACAGTTAACAATGGAAGTTAAAAAATGTAATGAGGGTATAATTGAAAATAAGGGTTCTACGAAGAAGGTGGAGAGATGCTGTGACAGATTATTTAGGACTTTTGTAGAGTGCTTTTTGCAAAAAGAGCAACAATGTTGCAGAATACAGCTGGCCCGGGAGAGCATGTGATCTTTGCAGGCAGAGACTGAAGCGTTTTGCTCTCATATAGGGAGGGTGTGAAACAGAGAGAGAAGGAGCCACAGAAATCTGTTCCAGAGGGACAAGCTGGCAAACTTTGGGAAGGCTGCCTGGTCAAAGGAGAAGACTGGCGGTGTGAAAGGTGACCTGAAAACAAAGAGGATCATCTGGAGAACCCTGAAGGGGGCAAGTTTCGTCAGCAAGACTGATTGGAAAGGATTCAAGTGCGGATGTCCTGGAACAAAATGAATCTCTCTCTGAAAACCAGCAAGATCCCTCCTGAGGGGTAACCATTTGACTGTTAAACACCAAAGCCTGGTGAACTTTGTTAATGTTAACTTCTGTGCACAGAACAAGAACTGCCTGCAACCCATGAGATTAAACTGTGATCCAAAGAACTTTTCTAATCTTAAATATACATTACACACACCTGTGCTTGGTATTAGAGGGGGGATTAAGTGGGTTAGGTAGGTTAAGTAAGTAGGTTAAGTAATAATTCTGTTTTCTTGTTCAATTATAATTAAAAACTACTTTTGTTTAAGTAACCCTGTGTTGTGGTGCATATCTATTGTTGCTAGTTTTTGGGGTTCTCTGGGCTCCGTAACAATGTTGTCACAAATGGAACAAAAATTTGAAATGACGGACACAAAAATTAAAGGTAATGATTTTGAAATTCAGCATATAAATGAGCAAATTAAGAAGGTTCAAGCTGAAGCGGCTGCAACTAAAGAACAATTAACTCAAAAAATTAATATGTTAGAAAACTTTAGTAGAAGAAATAATATAAAAATTGTTCGACTTAAGGAAGGTGACGAAGGGTAAGATATGAAGAGATATTTACAATGTTAGATTCCGCAAACTTTGAGGGTAACTGAATTTCAAGGAGATATTGAGATTGAAAGAGCTCATTGAGCATTACGACCTAAGCCACAGCCAGATCAGAAGCCATGTTCGATTCTGGTCAAGTTGCTTCGTCATGAAGTGAACAAGTGAAGGAGTGACAATCACCATTGATTTATAATGATAATAAGATTTTATTTTTCCCTGATATAAGTTTTGATTTGTTGAAAAAAGGAAAATAATTTAATGTTGTTAAAAATGTGCTACGGAAAAAAGGTTACATTTTTGTTTTAAGGTACCCAGCAATGTTAAAAGTTTTTGCTGCTGAGGGTAAATGAAGCAAAAGTGTTTTGCAGATTCGTTGCCTGATAAAGTGAGATGAGAAATGGGAGATATTTGAAGAGAGAGAGGAAGTGGAAAGATGGGAATGTAAGTTTTAGGAGGAGAAAGAATATTGGAGAAGACAGTTTTTACCCCATAGATCTGTGTAAAAAAAATGAATTGATCATTGTAAATTTGAGTAGATTAGTGGCATAAGAGATAGTGTAATTTCGGGGGAGTTAGGTAAGAGTATGAGCCTGGCCACCGCAGAATCCAGTGGGCGGGTGTTTTTTGATCACTACTCCTATAGATCAGGGGTATAAGGGTGCACTGCTGATAAATTGAATTTTAATGGGGTTCAGAATCAAATAAAGTGGAAAAAATTATTAGTTTATATGAAAAAAATTAAAAGAGACATAGCTTTTTTACAGGAGACACACGATGGAAAAATAACATCTAAAATTAAAAAGAGATTGAGTAGGAACAGTAATAGCATCATCTTGGAATTCTAAGACTAGAGGTACAGCAATATTAATTAATAAAAATTTATCAGTTAAAATATTGGACATTAATATAGATGTAGCGGGGAGATACATTATGGTGAATTGTCAGATTTATTCAGAACAATGGACCATAATGAAAGTATATGCACCAAATGTAGATGATGGCAAATTTATGCAAGATGTCTTTATGAATTTATCAAATGCCAAGAGAAAAGTTATATTGGGAGGGGATTTTAATTTGGCTTTGGACCCTAAATTAGATAGATTGGGAGATAGAATGGTGAAAAATAAGGTAGCAAAAATGGTAACAGATTTGATGAAAGATATGGATTTAGTGGATATTTGGAGAAAAATCCACCCAAATGAAAGAGGTTATTCTTTTTATTCTTTTTGATTTAAAATATATTCATGGATAGATATGTTTTTAATTTCTGCACAACTTCAATATAGAGTACAAAGAATGGAATATCAAGCAAGGGTTTTTATCAGATCATTCACCTTTAATTTTGTCCATTTCATTGGAAGAAGTACAAAAGGTAGGTTAAATACTATTTTGTTGAAGAAAAGGGAATTATGTTATTTTATGAGGCAAGAGATAAATTTTTTTTCTTGATACTAATAAGAATTCTGTTTGGGGTAAGTTTGATTTATGGGATTCAATGAAGGCATATTTCAGAGGTCAAATAATAAGTTATACTTCAAAAATAAAGAAAGAATATATGAAAGAAGGAACTCAATTTGATAAAGAAATACTGAAATTAGAGAAGAGAATTTAAGTACATAAAGATGAGGAGAAGATAAAATTGTTAGAGTTGAAAAAATTAAGACTTAATGCTGTGCAGACTTATAGAGTGGAGAGAAATATAATGAGAACATGACAAAAATATTACAAGCTGAGTGAAAGGGCCCATAAAGTTTTAGCATGGCAATTAAAAAAGGAACAGATTTCTAGACCAATAATTGCTACAAAGAAATTATCAGGACAAATAGGATAAAATGAAGGAAATAAATGATAATTTTAAAGACTTTTATGCTAAACTTTATCATTCAGAGTCTGAGAAATGATAATAAATTAAGAAATTATTTGAGACAAATTAAATTACCAGTGTTGAAGGAGGATGAAAAAATAAGACTGTCCAAAAAATTTTTCAGAAAAAGAAGTTCATGAGACTTTAATGTCTCTACAGAATAATAAGGCACCAGGTGAAGATGGTTTTCCACAGAATTTTATAAAGAGTTTAAGGAGCTATTAATACCTGTATTGATGGAGGTATTAGGTCAGATGAAAGAGATTTATGATCTACCTAAATCTTTTAAAACAACATTAATAACTGTAATTCCAAAAAAAGAGAAAGATTGTTTGCAGCCTTCTTCATATAGACCTATATCATTATTGAATACAGACTATAAAATTGTATCAAAATTGTTAGCTAATAGGCTAGTTGAAATTTTGCCAAAATTAATAAATTTAGATCAAACTGGTTTTATTAAAAATAGAAAAGCAGCAGATAGCATAGTTAACTTTTTAAGTTTGGTAAATATAGTACAAAATAGGAAGATTCCTGCTGTAGCGATAGCATGAGATGCAGAGAAAGCATTTGATCGAATGGAATGGGATTGTTTTATTTGAGACACTTAAGGCTTTTGGGATTCCAAATATTTTTATAAACTGGATAAAGGCATTGTATGATCAACCAAAAGCAAAAGTGATTACAAATAAACAAATCTCACAACCTTTTTTGCTTGAAAGGTCTTCTAGACAAGGTTGTCCATTATCACCCTTTTCATTTGCATTAGCGATTGAACCATTGGCAGAAGTAATTAGAACTGATAATGAAATTAAAGTAGGTAATTAGTTTATTTGCTGATGATGTAATAGTATATTTAACGAGACAAGAAATATCTTTAAATAAGTTGAATGAGAGATTAAAAGAGTATGGGTTAGTATTGGGTTATAAAGTGAATGTGGATAAAAGTGAAGTAATGCCTGTGGATCACACTTATACTCCACTAACTCCACCTTTCCCAACACAGCCACACACGCCACAATCAGGGCCACTAACACTACACGGCCAGAATACCCCTGCGAGCCACACATTCACATCAAGGAGCTGCATGTGGCTCGCAGGCCAAACACCTCCTTAACCACAATATCAACCTGCCCAGCAGCTTTGAGTGTCTCAGTTCATCCTATGACAGATATCATATTTTAAATTGTATATAGATCTATTTTTACAGGAGATAGATTGTGGGGGTTGGTGTAGGTCATAAACAAACACAAGCATTTCACAGCACAGATCTCATTTGAAATGTGAGAGCTTTGCTCAAACCAGACAGTCCGGGCCCAGGGCCTTTGTAAAGACAATAAAAACTGCTTTGCTCGAGGTTTTCATAAGGAGTTGTAGATAGAACTCAAGAGACTTCACTAGTAGGTGTTCATTGGACCTGCTGTGGAGCAAGGGATTATTGTTTTGAAAGCAACAGATGAATGGGCTCAGAAGTTTGGGTCCAGTGCTGCAATCCGTCCGGTTGCAGTTTGCTGTTCTAAGAGAGAGAGAGGGAGTTTGAGTTTTCCAGTGGATTTTTGGAAGCTGGCAGCTTGTTAAAAACCCCATTTTGAAGACGGGTTGTGAGTTTTGAGTTCAGACTTTTGAAAATCCTCGTGGTTCATACATGAGGAAATGACTTTGACTAGAGTGTTTCACCTGAAATAAGGGAAACAAAAAGGAACTCTGTGATGACCTGCAGAAGAAAAGGTTATCATTTGGAAGATCCTGATGGGGCAAGTTTCTTTGGCAGGACACTAAAGTGGCTGATTGGAGGAAATCAGGTTGTGTGTGTCCAACGAGCAACAAATCTCTCTCCAAAACCAACAAGAACCTTCCTGAGCGGTATCCAATTAAGCACCAGAGCTTGATGAAAATTCAAAAATGTTAAATTCCGTGCACATTATAAGAATTGCCTGATGGAGGAGTGAGATTGGACTGTGAATCAAATAACTTTTCTGAACTTATACACACATTACACACACGTGCGCTAAGAATTAGAAGGGGGTTAAGTTAGGTTAATGGTAATAAGTTAAAGTTTGATCCTGTTTTTATGTTTAAAGAAAATTAAAAATGACTTTTGTTGAAGTAACCATTTGTCTTGGTGAATTTCTATTGCTGCTGGGTTTTGGGGTCTTCTGGGCCCATCACATTCCACACAGCTCAGAGCCCTCCCATTACCATTGAATTCTGCCTTCAAATTTGATCAACCAAAATGAACTGCTTTATAGTTTTCTGGGTTAAACTCCATCTGCCACTTCTCAGCCCAGCTCCGCATCCTACTGATGTCCCTCTGTATCCTCTGGCCACCCTCCAGACTATCCACAGCACCATCCACCTTTGTGTTGTCCGCTTACTTACTAGCCACCCTTCACTTCCTCATGTGGGTGATTTATAAAAATGACATAGAGGAGGTGGTCCCAGAACAGATCCCTGTGGAACACTGCTGGTCACCAGCCTGCATGCAGAATATGAACCATCTACAAACACCCTCTGCCCTCTCTGGGGAAGCTAATTCTGCATCCACAAAGCCAGGCTTCCTTGAATTCTTTGCTTCCTGACTTTCTGAATCCTATGCCATAGGTGCTCAGTGGTTAGTTCAAATTCAGATTTATTGTCAGAGAACATACCTGGCATCACATACAACCCTGAGATTCCCTTTTCCTGTGGATGTGCCAGAATTACCTCGAATAGGTCATGCAAAAAAAAAAACTAGTACACAGTGTGAACAGGTAAACAAATAAAGAACTGTGAACAGATAAACAAATGTAAACAAACTGACTGTGCGATACAGAGAAAACAAAAAAAGAAAATCAATAAAGTGCACAATAAATGAATCCCTGATTGAGTTTGTCGTTGAGGAGTCTGATGGTGGAGGGATGGCAACGGTTCCTGAACCTGATGGTGTGAGTCTTGTGGCACCGACACCTCTTTCCTAATGGCAGCAGCAAGAACAGAGTGTGCGCTGGGTGGTTGGGTCCTTGATGATCGCTGCTCTCCGATGGCAGTGTTCCCTGTAGATGTTCTCCATAGTGGGGAAGGTTTTGCCTGTGTTCCCTACCTTTTGGACATTTTTACGCTCAGGGGTATTGGTGTATCCCTGTAATGCACTTTCCAGCGCACCTCTGTAGAAATTTGCCAAGGTTTCTGATGTCATACCAAACCTCCGCAAACTCCTGAGGAAGTAGAGACGCTGACATGCTTTCTTCACGATGCCATCGGTGTGTTGGGTCCAGGAAAGATCCTCCGAGATAGAGACTCCCAAGAACTTAAATGTGCTACCCCTGTCCACCTCTGATTCCCCCAGTGATCACTGGATCATCCATCTTTGGCTTAAAGTAAGGGATTATTTAAGGAGGTATGTGAGTGGAACAAAAAAGTTTGAGAGCCCTTGATGTAAGAACTACACATAGTCGCACTGCGTGGAACACAGGCCCTTTGGGCCAACCAGACTGTCCCGCCACACTTGACCCACCTCACTCTACACCCATCCAAATCATTTTCACAGTCCCTGCATCCATCCAGCAGCCCATTGGTAACACCCGCCACCCTGTTTCCCTCTTCAAAGATGCTGTCCGTTTGCCATTTTAATTTTTAAATTTATTTAATTTTTGGGCACCACCCAGATACGTGACCAATTAATCTACTAATCTCGTATGCACTTGGAGCATGGGAGGAAACCAGGCAGACACGGGGTGAACGTCTAAACTCCTTACAGACAGCGCTGGATTCGAACCCATGTTGCCAGCGGTATGATAGCATCACACTAACAGGGCCGGCCTTTCCAGCCTCTGCTATTTCAACAAAATGCATTTCTTTATTTTTACAGATTGCAAAGCACTTGTGGCCCCTTTAAACTTCTCATGGTTGTCCTCAACACTTCTAATGTTCTGAGTCAGATTTTTGTTCCTATCAGAGGGTGATTCATTTCCATTTTCCGCTGCAGCTCAGCACGGTCTATTTATACACCCCAGCACACCTCCCCTTCAGCACATCATTAACTGGGACAATGTTGGTACAGAGAGGTGATTGTACCTTGAAGGCACGTGTACCTCTGCGGTAATAACGAGAACCTTCCAGTGCCTGATCACCTCAATTCCCCACCCTATTCCCACAACGACCCATCTGCCCATGGCCTCATGTTCTGCCAAACTGAAGCAACCCGCAAATAGGAGGAACACCACCTTAGATTCCGTCTAGTCACCCTTCAACTGGACCTCCTGTTATCCATCCATACAATGTACTTGAGTATATGACAATAATCTCTCGTACAGATACTAGTTCATATTTTTCATTCTCTTTCTCCCCCCCTTTCTCTCCCTCCCTCTCTCTCTCCCTTCTCTCCCCTCTCTCTCTACCCCTCTTACCCTATCTCTCTCCCTTCTCTCCCCTCTCTCCCCCTCTCTCCCTATCTCCCCCTCTCTCCTCTATCTCCCTTCTCTCTCTCTCTATCTCTCTCACTATCTCTCCCTCTCTCCCCTCTTCCTCTACTCCCCTCTCTCTCCTCCCCTCTTCCTCTCCTCTCTTCCCCACTCTCTCACTCCCTCTCTCCTCCCCTCTTCCTCTCTTCTCTCCCCCACTCTCTCATTCCCTCTCTCCCCCTCTCCTTTCTCTCTACCTCTTACACTATCACTCTCCCTTTTCTCCCCTCTCCCTTCTTTCTACCCCCCTCTCTCCCCTCTCTCTCTCTACTCCTCCTCCCTCTCCCACTCTTTCTCCTCCCCCTCTCTCTCCTACCCCTCTTACTCTCCTCTCTCCCCCACTCTCCTCCCTCCCTCTCTCCTCCCCCTCTCCTCTCTCCCCCACTCCCTCTCCTCTCTCTACCCCTGTTACCCTATCTCTCCCCTCTTTCCCTATCACTCTCCCCCTCTCTATCTCCCCTCTCTCCCCCTCTATCTCTCCCTCTCTCTCTCCCTATCTCTCCCCCTCTCTTCCTTTCCTCTCTTCCCTCTTCCTCTCTCACCTCTCTCCTCCCCCTCTTCCTCTCCTCTCTTCCCCACTCTCTCTCTCCCTCTCCCTCTCATAATGCAACATGAAGCAGGAGAAACAAACAAATAAAGTAGAATAAATAAACGTTCACAGTTGGAGTCACTGCCAAATAAAAAGTGCATTTCAATTGTGTGGACACATCGTTAGGTGGTCCAGGAATAGTTGGTGGTCAGGGTTGGGGACAGTGTAATTTGGGGAGGTTGAAGAGGCTGATCGCTATTGGACTGAAGCTCCTCTTGAACCTAGAGGAGCTGGTCTTCAGGCTTCTGTACCTGTGCCCGAAGGGAGCAATGAGGAGAGGTTGTGACCAGGGTGATGGGGGCCCTCGATGGAGTCGGCTGCCTTCTCGAGGCATCACCTCACGTAGATGGATAAAGGTAAGAGACAAAACAAAGTTGTGTGTGTGTGTTTGCATGCGTGTGTGTGCGCGCGTATGCGTGTATGTGTGTAGGAGAGAGGGATAGAGAAAGAGAAAGAGGAGAAAAAGAGCAAGGAGGAAGAGGAGGAGAGGGGAGAGTGAGGGGGAGGAAGATGGGAGAGAGGGAAGGGGAGAGGGAGAGGGGGGAGAGAGATAGAGTGAGGGGAGAAAGTGAGGAAGGGGAGAGAGAGATAGAGGGAGGGGGAGAGGGAGCAAGGGAGGGGAAGAGAAGAGGGGAAGGGAGAGGGGGTGATAGAGAGAGAGGGGTGATAGAGAGAGGGAGGGAGAGAGGGAGGGGGAGAGAGAGTATGAGTTGGTGACCAGGGCAGATACTCATACAACTCTGGTACTTAACCCCCTGTAGAATGGACACATCGTTGAAAAATGGATGACGTTTTCCATGAGATACCATTAGTGCCAGGAATTTTATAATTGACAATATGAAGTCATTATTTAGTAGAATAAAAACAGAACGAACAACCGGATGTGTTAACCCCATTTAGAAAACACAGAACTTCAACAACAACCTTATCCCAATGCATTCAGATCTCTGTCTCCAACGGGGCAGAGGTGGATGGGAATTTTCGGCGGCTTCAAGGGCCAAACCCATGAGAAAGTGTCTGGAGGTGGGAAGCATGCATGTGGGAATCCGGAAATCTGCAGGAAGTTCTGTGGGCTTCCGACAGTGGAGCATAAGATTACGGCGCCAGGCCGTTTGACACTGGGGAGCCAGCATTGTGAACGTGCACTGCATCAGGGCCTAGTCTGTTTGAACCCATGAGAATCTTAGTGCAGTAAAACCCCCTCGGCACCTAGGGGGGGGATTGGTAGATGCCGGATAAGTGTATTTTCCAGTTGCTTGAGACTCACTCTCACAATGCCTAATGAACACGCATTAAGAATAAACAGTTTAAAAGATAAAATGTAAAGTAATTAGAAAAATATATCAGTAATGTAGTCCTTAATTATGTAAAGTTCACTTTAATCAGGTAATTCCTGTAACTTATCAAATTTAAATTTAAATTTAAACCCCGGTCTCTACACTAACCGTGCTGCCATCATAATTCAATCCCCCTTCCCCAAAGTTTAGAGATAAATCCTTACTAATAAAGGTAACAGTTCCTCTCATTGTCACATAACACTACATTTAGAATGTTATATGCATGAAACTCTAACTTTTATCTACCGTAAGGCAGACAAGAGAGTTGAGTCACCACTTTGTCCAGCGCCCCTCACAGAAACCTACAGCACCTGGTGTTTCCAGATGGTCTCCCCTCCGAGTACTGACCTGAGCCTGCTTAGCTTCCGAGATCAGACAATCCCAGGCATGTTCAGGCTATTAAGCTTCAGGTAATAATATATTAATGAAGATAAAGGCTCTTACGAAGCAGGGATAAGGGGACACTTTAAGGGAGTCTCCCCATTGGCGAGCGGCATCAACCAGCTCTTCACTCTGGGCAACAAACACAACTTTATTCAAACAGCAAAGCCCGACCAAGGCCCTCTGCTGGCTGAATATTTGCTTCCGTCTTCACCAAAGGTTTATGTGTTACTTCAGAAAACATCCACGTTTACAATTTTAAACTTTCATTTAAATTTGTAGTATTCTTATCTATTTTAATTCTATTTATTTCCTCTTTTTTTTGGTGGATAACAGGGGTTTTACAGTGATCAACAAAGGGGGGGGGAGGTGGAGAGAAGTGACAAGGTGCACCAGGCATGCTAATAAATGTAATCAGAGAACAAATGAAACAATGTAAATTGGAATTTAGAGATATGATTGACACTTTGGGTGTGAAAAGACATTTGTGTGTAAATAACACTGGACAACAATTGTTTTTAGAAGGTTTGCTTCCTGAACAAAAAATGGGAGATTATGATAGACAACTTCAAAGATAATTTCAGATTTTCTGCATCTCGTAGGAAGTTGGAGAAACAGTAAATTAACTTTTATTGAATTTAGCCTGTTTAATCGCATTACGATACTGACACATTGCATCAGTTCAACTGACGCAAAAGTTTTGCCGGTGATTTTCATTTGTACTCGGCATCTAATGCTTCTCAGGTCAGTGTTCAGCAATAGTTGGCCGGCATTGATGGATTCCGGTGGCCCCGATACTGCTTTTCCACAGTCGCAATGTCCCGGTGAAACCTTTCATCGTGTTCATCACCAAGATCAGCCAGGAAGACGTCCAAGTGCAAATGGAGAAAATGAATTTTCAATGGAACATCATGGTTTTGCGTGCTTGAAGTAGACGTGAAATATGACAGGAAATCACAAACATAGGTTATATCTAAAAAACGGTACGTAACAGGAAAATTTTAAGGAGAATTTTGTGATTGGCAGCCCAAACACCATAAAATACATCCAGAATTGTTCAGGAAGCAAAATCTTTGTTGTCCAGTGAATAAATGGGAAAAACTATTGGTTCTTTCAAATAGTTCAAAGCCCTGATTTGTGGCCTGCATTAGCCAGCTGTTAAATGTCTTTCAAAGGTTTCTGTGGACAGGCTCTGGCCACAAGATGGCAGCACATCCCACAGGGTGCCCGTGGTGATGGACAAGCTGTATGGAAGTCTATTTAAGTTATTGACACAGTACTCAGTTCAGTACATGCAACACGTACATCAAATTAAAACAGTACCTGGGTGCTCTCTGTCTCCTCCATCATCCATGGGACCCAGGGGTTCCTTCTGGGATACTCAGGCATGGATATAACCTTGGAAAAGGGTATCTTGTCACAAGATTTGTTTGGCGGCAGTGTTACAGGTGAAAATATTGCTATAAATTCCGTTTTTAAAAACAATTAAATTAGTGCAAAAAGAAGAGAAAGTGAGGCCGTGTCTGTGGTTCGTTGTCCATTCGGGAATCTGATGGCAGAGGGGAAGAAGCCGTCTTTGTGCCGCTGGGTGCTCATCTTCAGGCTCCTGGACCTCCTTCCCAATGGTAGAAGTGTGAAGAGGACATGGGGCTGGGTGGTGGGGGGCGGTCCTTTAGGATAGAGGCTGCTTTCTTGAGCTCCCTTCTCTTGTAGATGTCCTCGATGGTGGCCTGTGATAGCGCTGGCTGAGTTCCCAACTCTCTGCAGCTCTTCCTGTCCTGTGCATTGGTGGACCGTGATGCAACCAGCCAGAATGCTCACCATGGTGCACCTGTCGAAATTTGCAAGAGTTTTTGGTGACAGACTGAATCTCCTTGAAATCTTCGCTGGCGAGCCTTCTTCATGATTGCTCGACACGGTGGCTCCAGGACAGATCCTCAGAGATGTCGACCTCCCCCCCCAGGTATTTGGTTATTGACCCTCTCCACTGCGGACCCCTCGATGAGGACTGGGCCGTGTCCTCCTGGATTCCCCCTTCCTGAAGTTGGAGTCCGGAGCCCCGCTGGAGGAAACCCACGCAGACTTGGGGAGAGCATACAAACTCCTTACAGACAGCATGGGATTCGAACCTGTTAAAGTGGTGTACTAACTGTTGCGCTGTTTCACCCAAGCGCAGTCCAGGCTCTTTGGCCCACAGTGTTGTGCCAACTCAATAATGGACTCTACTAATTGCCCAGAATTTCCCCACTGCATACCCCTCCGTTCCATGTCCCTATCTAATAATCTCTTAAAAGACCCCATTGTCCACCATTGCTGGCAGTGCATTCAATGCATCCCCTCTTCCTTTGCAAAGAATGTACCTTATACCCCCCTTAACTTACTCCGAAGCACCTTAAAACGATGCCCCCTCATGTTGGCCCTTTCAGCCCCGGGGAAAATGCCTCTGGCTGTCCACATGATCAGTGCTCATCCTCCAACACTCCAAGGCTAAAAGGCCCAGTGCACTCAGCCTATCCACTCCAGGCAGCACCGTTGTGAATCCCCTCTCTATAGCGTTAAACCCTTCCTGTAGTGAACTGAATATTCCAAGTGGGATCCAACGAAGATCTCGTATAACCGTGACATTGCCCCATGGCATTATCCCACGGATAATGAAGGCCAACGCGCCTTCTTAACAGCACAATCAGCCTGTGCAGCGGCTTTGAGTGGACACAGACCCCAACATCTCTCAGTTTGACCACACTGCTCAGAGTCCTCCCATTAACATTGAATTCTACCTTCATATTTGACCGACCAAAATGAACTGCTTCACGCTTTTCTGGGTTAAACTCCGTCTGCCAGTTCTCAGCCCAGTTCTGCTTCCTATCAATATGTCCTACCATAACCTCTAGCAACCCTCCAGACTATCCACAACACTACCCATTGTCGTGTCATCCGCAAACTTACTAGCCCACCTTCCACTTCCTCATCCTGGTTATTTATATTAAAAAAATCATAGAGGAGAGGTGCCAATCCCTGCGTAACACCGCTGGTCACCAACCTCCATGCAGAATATGAACCGTGGTTCTCAACCTTTTTCTTTCCACTCACATCCCACTTTAAGTCATCCCTGTCCCATCAGGGCTCTGTGGTTAGTAAGGGGTTGCTTAAGGAGGGATGTGGGTGGGAAGGTTGAGAATCACTGCTCTAGACCCAATTATGACTGAAATCTTTTGCTTGAGAAAAATTGTCATTGGCCCATTTCCTTTGGAGATCTGAAACCGTGCACAGAACAAGTCAACGAGGTGTGATAAAAACAATGGTTTTCAACCTTTTTCACATCCCACCTTTAGTAATCCCTACACCATTGGTGCTCTGTGGTTGCTTAATCTTTTCTGCACTCTTTCTGTCTTATTGATATCTTTCCTGTAGTTCAGTGACCAGAATTGCACAGTGTTTTATTCTGATTTTACAGCGTTGTCATGGCTTCTTTGACTTTCAATGGCACAACTCTGGTCCTCATGTTAAAAATGGCAACTACAGACTCCAGAGGTGATCGAAAGCTCCGAAGAAAGCCTAGCTCTTTTATACCTTCTCGAATGAAGCAATTAAACATATCTGAGTGTTCACAAACACCCGTGAAGCCAAATGTCCCAAACATTATAGTGCCCTGAAACGGAGGGAATATGTATAAAAAGAGCTGTAATTTCTACATGGTCAAAATGCATACAAATAACCTTGGATAAAGGCTGGAAATGTGCTCTTTAATCACGTGTGAATTGTTTGATTGCACATTTAAAATTGTAGAGCATAGGGGCAAATAAAGGAAAAATGTGTCTTTGTCCCAAACATTATGTGCTTCTATCAAATTTAAATTAAATTTAGATGTAGACACGGTAACAGACCTTTCCACTTCACGGGTCCGTGCCGCCCAATTGACTTACAATCCCAGGTGTGCTATGAAGGGTGGGAGAAAACCGGAGCCCTCGGAGGAAACCCATGTGGACACAGGGAGAACAAACAACGCCAGACAGCATTGGTCCTGATCGCTGGTGCTGTAATGGTGTTGCGCTAACCACACTGGTAATTCCTCCTCATTGTCCGAGGCTCCAGGGGATGAAGTCCTAACCTGTTTCACCTTTCGCCCCTCAAGTCCTAGCCACACAAATCGCTGCAAAAAAAGCAATTTCAGGGGTGGGTTTATTAGTATAAAAATATGGTATCAATATATTTTCCTGCTGACTGAAGCAAAGTGTCAGCGGTTGACAGAAAGAGTGAGATGGTCCAGCAGTAAAGAACAGAACCAGGTTGAGGAAGGGTGGTGGTCCACGGCAATGCTTCCTGACCGTCAGGTCATATCAACTAAAGTGTCGAGGAAGGGTCCCCACCCAACATGCTGGTCAAGCCTCTCTCCCCACGGACGCCACCTGATGGTTTGATACCCTCGTCATTTGCGGCAAATTCCTGTGCCTGCGATCGGTTCGCTTTCTCCAAACTTGCATACACGGTTCCAGCAACGGACAATCCGCACAAGACCGTAGTTCCCCCTGCCACACCAGTGTGTACCTCTCCAGCAAGGTTATTCAAGGCGGGAGCTCACTGCTGATTCTATACCGCCTTCCCTTCAGTACAATGGCTGATGTGTTCTTGAGGCGTTGCAATGCGGTATTAAGTGAGCTACAGAGGCCCAGGTTCAATTCGATCCCAACCTCCATGGGGGGGGGAGTCTGCATTTCTATATGCGTGTGTTTGAGTGTGTGCATGTCCTTGTGTGTGTATGTGTGTGCATGTGCGTGTGGAGGGGCAAAGAAGACAAAAAGGACAGTGGGTGAAAAGATGGGATAATTTGCTGTACAATGGGAATACAGAGGAATCGGTAACAGATATGGGTCTGAGGGAACTGTACCTAAATGCACAAGTGTTAGGAATGATGTAGAGATGACGTTGTGGCCACACTGAGACACGGCTTACTGATTGGGAGTGGAATGTCCGAGGGTACACAGTGTATAGGATAGATCGGCAGGTCCGTAGAGGGGGTGGCCCTGATGATAAGCAATGATATTAAATCACTGGAAAGAAGGGACATAGGGTCAGAAGTGGTAGAATCCATATGGATTGAGCTAAAAAATGGCCAGGGTAAAGGGACCCTATTTGCAGTTATATCCAGGCCCTCAAAGAGCAGCCTTGAAATGGACCACGAGTTAATGCATGTCAGAAGGAGAATGTCAAAATAATTATGGGGGATTTTAACATGAGAGGGGATTGGGAAAGTCAAGATGGGACTGGATCTCAGGAGAGAGTTTGTTGAACGCCCACGGGATGGGTTTTTGGAGCAGCTTGTCTTGGACTGGGTGATGTGTAATGAACCAGAGGTGATTCGGGAACTAAAGGCCATGGAACCCTGAAGGGAGTAGGGCTTGTAACGTGACTGAGGGCAGTTTCAAATTTGAAAAGGAAAAGCTGTTATCAGGTGTGTCAATATTTCAGTGGAACAAAGGGAATTACAGTGGGACGAGAGAAGAATGGGCCCAGGTCGACTGGAAAAGAAAGCGAGATGGAAGGACGGCAGAGCAGAATTTCTGCAAGAAATAGAGAAGGTGCAGGATATAGTCCATGAAAAAATAAAAAATTATGAATGGAAAAATGCGACAAATGTGACCAACGAGAGAGGTTAAGGCTAAAGTAAAAGCAAGGAAGCAAAAATTAGTGGGAAAACAGAGGACTGGGAAACTTCTAAAAACTTGCAGAGAGACCATGAAAGTCATTAGGAAGAAAAACTGAATTATCAAAGGAAGTTGGCAAATAACACACCAAAGGAGACTAAGAGTTTTTTTTAAATAGATGAAGACTAAAAGGCATAGGAGCGATTGAAAATGAAGCTGGAGAAATTATAATGGGTGACAAAGTGAGGGTAGAGGAACTAAATGAGGATTGTGCGTCAGTCTTCACCGAGGACGACATTACCCACATACCTGAGAGTCAGAGGTCTTGGGGAATAGAATTGAGTGCAGTCAGGATTACTAGAGAGAGATAGTGCTTAGTCAGCTGAATGGACTGAAGGTAGACGAGTCTCCCGGACCAAGATGAGGTGTACCCACGGGCTCTGAAGGAGGCGGCTTTGGAGATTGTAGAAGCAACGAAAATGATTTTCCAGAAATCGGTAGGCTCTGGCGCGGTTCCGGAGGACTGGAAGGTCGCAAATGTAGTTCTGCTGCTTAAGAAAGGAGGGAGGAAATTACAGGTCTATTAGTCTGAGGTCAGTAGTTGGAAAGTTATTGGAGTCGATCCTCAAGGACCGAGGTTATGGAATATCTTGAGGTGCATGCCATGACAGGTCCAAGCCAGCGTGGGTTCATGGAGGGAAGATCCTGCCTGACCAACCTAATAGAAGTTTTTGAGGAATTCTCAAGTAGGATGTCCAAGGTGGAGGCTGTGGATGTTGTGTGTTTGGATTTTCAATGAGGTGCCGCATAAGAGGCTGCTTTAATAAGACGAGAGTCCATGGAATTAGAGGAAAGATATTAGACTAGGAGGAGCATTTGCTGATAGGCAGGAAGCAAAGGGTGGGAATAAGGGGATCCTGTTCTGGTGGGTTGCCGGTGACTAGTGGTGTTTCGCAGCGGTCGGTGTGGGGCTGCTTCTTTTAACAATGTATATTGATGATTTAGATTAAGGATTGAATGGTTTTGTGGTGAAGTTTGCAGATGAAACCAAGATAGGCAGTGGAATGGGAAGTGTTGAAGAAACCAAAAGGTTGCAGAGAGACTTGGACAGTTTTGGAGAGTGGGCAAAGGAACGAAAGATGAGAGATCCAATGTTAAGAAAGGTACGGTTGGACATTTTGGATGAGGAAATAAACAGGGAGATTTAGATGGGGAAAAAAAATCAAAATTCTGAAGTGCGAAGGGGCTTGGGG
Organism: Narcine bancroftii; assembly: GCF_036971445.1. Lineage (NCBI taxonomy): Eukaryota > Metazoa > Chordata > Chondrichthyes > Torpediniformes > Narcinidae > Narcine > Narcine bancroftii. The sequence continues at coordinate 202,035,739 of NC_091470.1, forward strand.
GTCCTCGTGCAGGAAACCCAAAGGGTTAGCCACCAGGTTGGATCGGCAGTAAAGAAAGGGAATAAGAGTAAAGAGGTGATGATGAGACACTATGGGGCCTCCTTTGGAGAACCGTGTGCAGTTTTGGGCCCCTTACCTTAGATGGGATGTAATGATGTTGGAGAGAGAACAGAGAAGATTTACCAGGATGATTCCTGGAATGCAAGGGCTAAAGTATGAGGAACGTTTATTGGCTCATGGACTGTATTCATTGGGGTATAGAAGAATGAGAGGAGATCTCATAGAGATGTTGAAAGGATTGGACAGAGTAGATGTGAATAAGATGTTTCCCTTGGTGGGTGAGTCCAGGGCAAGGGGGCACAGTCTTCAATTGAGAAGGTACCCATTTAAAACAGAGATGAGGAGAAATTTCTTTAGGGTCGTGGATTTGTGGAATTCGTTGCCACATACAGCTGTGGAGGCCTGATCATTGTGGGAGTTTAAGGGGGAGATTGACGGGTATTGAATGAGTCAGGGTATCAAGGGATATGGGAAAAAGGCTGGAATTTGGAACTAGATGTGAGAACAGTTTATCTCAGCGTGGAGCTAGAATCGATGGGCCAAATGGCCTACTTCTGTTCCTTTTATCTTGTGATCTTGTCTGTGTGTGTGTGTTGTGCGCATGTGTGTGTATGTGTGTGCGTGCGAGTTTGTGTGTGCACATGTGTGTGAATGTATGTGTGTGCACACGCATGTGTGCACGAGTCTGCATGTGGAAGTGGGCACATGCATGTGGAGTTTGCACATTCACCCTGTGATCCCGTGGGTTCCCCCGGTCCGGACGCTGCGGTTCCCTTCCATGTCCCTACAACCTGCAAGGAGATCGGGTGGGTTAACTGGCAGCTGTAAACTGCTCCCCCCTGCTCCGGTGTGTGGGTAAGGGGGAGAATCAGGGAGGTGTGAGTTGATGAGAATGGTGGGGGAACAACATGGGATATGTGTAAAGGACGGTTGGTACGGTGAAGAGCATTGAGACACCACAATGTAGCAGTTCCTGCCTGAGTTCAACCCCGACCTGCGACGTTGTCGGTGTGGAGTGCGCATGACCTCACTGGGACTCTGTGGGTCCTCCTGGCACTTCCAAAGTGCTTGTTCCCGTCCTGCACAAAGTTGCAGTTAAAAAGGAACTTCTGTGCCTTGAGGTGCAGTTACGAAGTTAAAGTGGAAGATCTGTCCAGAAATATTTTTTGCAAAGTGTTTTCAAAATATTGCATTCGCAAAGATCTAAAAGCCCTGGACTAACAAGGCAAATGTCATGTCAGTAACAAAGCAAGGATTAAACTCTGTGTTCGTTCCAATCTATCGGAGATGCTGGCAAGAGGATCTTGAAGATATTGCTCCTGTGAACATTTGATTTATTCATGAAAGTGGAAAACGATTCACCGTCTGACATGAGGCTGAGACATTCAGCAGCTTTGGGAGGTGGGTGATCTTATCAAGGCCTTTCTGGACTTCTGCAAGATGCAAAGACCTGGAAATATTTCCAGTGGCCCATTCGATCTGGTCGGAGTGCGCTTGAAAGTATCTCCTGTCCCTTTTTCCATGGAGCCCCGGTCACAGGGAGAAACAGATAGTAAAGGTAGGGGGGGTGAGTTGTTGTTTCAACGAAGGGAAACAATTCCGATTGGCCAACCAGGTGCGCCTCCAATCCCAGATGATCTCCTGTTTGGTCACTCGATCGGCCACTACATTCAGGAAGGACAAATGTCAAAGTACAGGGATTACGATTTGTAGCTGGTCCAGGTATGTGCATCGAGGTGGAAATTCTGGGCAACTTGGTAACCGCCCTATGTCCAAACTTCAATCGGAACCATCCCCTCTTTGCTGTTCAGTGGGGGCAGGAGCGATTCCTCACACAGGAAGTGGAGGGGGTATTGAACCAAGAAGCCGCGGAGGCTTCTGAGCTTCTCCTGAGCCTCGGCAGGGCTGTCAGACACCAGGGTGGGCGCGGTCGTAAACTTGCGCAGCTCCTCCAGGTTGGGGGCCGAATTAGAGGGGAGGCACTTAAACACCTGAGGGAAAGGGTGGGGAGGGGTTGGTGAGAGAGGGAGGCAGACAACATCCCATCAGAGTGGGTCAAACCATCTCATTTGATTTAACAGAACAAGAACCAAGAAGACATCATCAGAATAAAACCATCTCTGAGAAGATCCAACATTTCCACGTTAACTCCAGTAACACTGGACAATGAGGATTTTGCTTCCTGAACACTTTGGGGGTGTATTTTATGGATTTTGGGCTGCTGATCATGAAAATCACCTTAAAAATTTCCTAAAACATAGATATAATCTATTTTTGTGATTTCCTGTCATATTTTAAGTCGACTTCAATCCATGAAGTGCAGTGTGTCGTTGAAAATTCATTTTCTGCATTTGCCCTTGGACATTAGTAGAAAATGGCGACCCTGCTGCAGAGTTGCCACTGGTGTGGACTCGTAGGGAGCAAGGAGTGGAGATACAGCGCTCCCGTGGGATATGACTGCCTAGTCAACTGCTGTCAGTTCCGCAAAGGCTGATGGCAGTTTTACTTAGAATCCCGTGACTGTGATCGGCAGTGGCCACGAGGGGCTGCAGACTCTGGGGGGGGGGGGGGGGACCCGGAGGACTGGCACAGGGCACCAGGAAACGGGGAGACCATCCACCGTCTGAGAAGGAGACGACCCGGGGGGTGGGGACACGGTGACCAGTGAGGGGGGCTCTGCGGCGAAAGACCTACGCGTGCGGTGGGCTGCCGGTGACTTGAGGCAAGGAACCCACGGAGGCTGGGGGCTGCTGGACACTGATGTCGGGAGACTCACGTCAGGCTGCGGATTGCTGGACACTGGCTGGAGGGGGTACCAAGTATCGGAACCAGGATGCGAGGGGGTGCCGAAGGCACTGAAGGGTCGCTGACCGTGTCGGAGGGTCAGATCTGGAGGCAATGGTTTGGACTGGTCTCTGTGAGGCTGCAGAAACACTGGAGGTGAATATACAGACACGGTGACTCTGTGGGGTGGGGGGGGGGTGTGGGGGGGGGTCTCCTTTGCTTCTCTTTTTCTGACTGTAAGAGGAGCTTCCGGCAATTTCTGCTGATGGCGAATCTGTCTTACAGCAGACAAAAGGGCAATTTCATGTAACATGACCCTGATTATTACAATGACAATAAATTGAATCTTGAATCTTGAAACTTCTTCCCTGCTGATCTTGGTGCCATCAGTGACAAACATGATGAAAGGTTTCACTGGGACATTATGTCCGTGGGAAAGTGGTATCAGGGCAACCATCAATGCTGGCCGACTATTGTTGGACACTGACCCGAGAGGCATCAGCTGCTGAGTACAAAGGAAAATCAGCGGCAAAACCTTTTTATGTCAGTTGAACTAACGCAATGTGTCAGCATCATTTTGCGAGTAAAGACGCTAAATTCAACAAAAGTTAATTTCCTGTTTCTCCAACTTCCTATATGATACAGCAAATTGTAATCCCCATTTTTTTTCAGGAAGCAAACTTTCTGAAATATTTGTTGTCCAGTGTAAACCAATAGTCTGGCACCAGGCTGCACTTTCCAATGTTCTGGGGGCATGTTTGTTCTCTGTCTCCCAATGGACCCCTGGTTCCCACAATTTGTCCCCTGCCCCAGATCCCTGGTTCCCATACTCATTTTTTGCAGGTCAAAACTCATACTTAGTGTCTGGAGGAACAGAGGGACCTTGGGGTCCAAATCCGTATATCCCTCAAGGTTGCCGAGCAGGTTGGTTGGATATTTAAGAAGGCCTATGGGACGCTGGGCTTCATTAGTAGGGGGATTAAGTTCAGGAGTCGAGAGGTCATGTTGCAACTCTACAAGTCTCTGGTGAGACCAACACTTGGAGTATTGTGTTCAGTTCTGGTCACCTCATTACAGGAAGGATGTGAAAGCTGTGGTGAGGGGGCAGAGGAGATTCACCAAGATGTTTCCTGGATTGTCGGACAAGTCTTATGAGTTAAGGTTAGCAGAGGTTGGCTTTTTTCTTTGGAGCGTAGAAGGATGAGAGGAGACTTAATAGAGGTCTGTAAGTTTCTGAGAGGTGTGGATAGGGGAGATGGCCAGCACCTGTTTCCCAGGGCGAGAATAGCCAACATCAGAGGACATCTGTACAAAGTGAAGGGAGGGAAGTTTAGAGAAAGACATCAGGGGTAAGTTTTTAATTACAAAGAGTTGTGGGGGCCTGGAATGTCTTGCCAGGCAGGGGTAGAGGTGGAGACTGGAACATTAGGGGCATTTAAGAGACTCTTAGATGGGCACATGGATGGAAGGAAAAAAGAGGGTTATGGGGTAGGGAGGGATTAGTGTTTTTTGGGTTGGTTTATTTATATAGGTCATCAAAACATCAAGGGCTGAAGGGCCTGGACTGTACTGTAGTGTTCCATCCCTAAACACCTGGTTCCCCCACTTCCCATCCTCCCATCCTCACACCCCTGGTTCCCATCCCCACACCCTTGGTTCCCCCACTCCCATCCCTACATCCCTAGTTCCCCCACTCCATATTCCTACACCCCTGATTCCCCCACTCCTATCGCTACATCCTTAGTTCCCCCACTCCCCACACCCCTGGTTCCCCCACTCCCCATCCCCACACCCCTGGTTCCCATCCCCACATTCCTGGTCCCCCCACTGCCCACTGAAACACTGTGGCCTCAGTATTCCCATTGCCGTGTGGAATGGGAGAGCAAGAATGGAACCCACCTGGTCATAAATCGCTGCATTTGTCGTGGCCGTTGCGTTCCAGATCTCCTGAAAACACCGATCACTGATCGGATCCTGAACACCTTCCATTTCATCATCAGACAGCCCCAGGTGTATCCTGTAGGAAATGAGAGTTATTAATAACCATAAAGTTTTGGGCGAATGTGAAAATTGGGGTGACTAGACTTGGCATTGTGCCAAGAGACCATAAAACCCTGGAGCAGAAATAGGCCATTCTTCCCATTGAGTCTGCCCTGCCATTTAATCATGAGCTGATACATTTTCCCATTCAGCCTCACTGCCCGGCCTTCTCCCCATAACCTTCGATGCCCTGGCTAATCAAGAACCTGTCAATCTCTGCCTTAAATACACCCAACAACCCAACCTCCACAACTGCCTGGGGCAAAAATTTCCACCCATTCACCGCCCTCTGGCTGAAGAAATTCCTCCAGATCTGTTCGAAGTTGTGCCCTCTTGTCAAAGACTCTTCCACCGTGGGGAACAACCTTTCTACATCTACTCTGTCCACACCTTTCAACGTTCAAAATGCTTCAATGAGATCCCCCCCTCATTCTCCTAAATTCAACCAAGTCCAGGCCAAGAGTTGTCAAACGCGCCTCATATATCCCTTTCAATCCCAGAATCCTCCTTGTGAACCTCCTCTGAACCCCCTCCACCATCAGCACACCTTTTCTTAAACAACACGCCAAACCTGCTCACCATACTCCACGTGGGGTCTCACCAGAGCCTTATAAAGCCTCAACATCACATCCCTGCTCTTCTACTCCTCATGAGCATTTGCCTTCACCACCACCGACTCCACCTGCAAGTTTCCCTTCAGGCCGTCCTGCACGCAGACCCCCAGGACCCTTTGCATCAATTTTAAATTCAACTAAATTTAGATGAACACCACAGTGACAGGCCCTTTAGCCCACGAGTCCGTGCCACCCAATTACACCCAACTGACCTAAAATCCCAGTGCATTACGAAAGGTGAGAGGCCTTGAGGACACAGAGACGCACAAACACCTAACAGACAGTGCTGGATTTGAAGCCCGGACCCGATCGCAAGCGCTGTAACTGCATTTCACTAACCGCTACATGAGCTGTGCCGCCCCATTTAAAAAATATTCTGCCCGTTTCATTTTTATTCTCCCAAAGTGCACGACCGTACACTTTCCCATATTTCATTTGCCACCTCTCTGCCTGTTCTCCTAATCAGTCGAAGTCCTTCTGCACCGTCCATGTTTCCTCGACACTACTTGGTTCCTCACCCCACTCTTGGAGACCAACCTTCCCAAATACAGTCGTTTCCCCCCCCCCCACCACCCAAAGTTGGTTGGGTGGAAGCAGTGACTACAGAATGTTATATTCCTGCGTTGCACCAGAGAACCGTACTCCAGACAGGTGGCTCTGGAACGGTGAGGATCACAGTCAGTGTGAGGCCCAGACATGAACCAGCCTCCTGCCCCTGTTATGGGGATTGAATGATCCTACATCATGTGCAGTGAAATACAGTCATAAGCTTTGTCTTGAGTACTATCCTGGCAAGTCCAACCAGGCGGAACGATTAGCGTAGCCGAGGTTTGAAACTGGCACTGTCTGTAAGGAGTTTGTACGCTCTCCCTGTGTCTGCATGGGTTTCCTCCAGAGGCTCCAGTTTCCTCCCACCCTTCAAAACGTACCGGGGGTTATAGGTCAATTTCAGGTAATCGTGGACCGAAAAATCCTGTGTGTCTAAAAACAACAGTTAGGACAAATGAATAAATCGCAGTGTGGGGAGCAGTTTTATGGCAGTCGAATCAGGGGAGGCGGTAGGAGTGGAAGGGAGGGGATGGGAGTAGATGGAAGGGAGGAGAGTGGAAGGGAAGGGGAGGAGGCATGTGATGGTCAGAGCCATGTTCAAAACCATTTCCCGTGGTCCTGGGCAGAGCAGTTCCCTTCCCACGCAGTGGAGTTCCTGATAAAAGTTGGGGAGAGGCCTGGGGATCCTTTTCCAGGATTTCTTCAGTCTTGCCAAGAAGGGAAGATCGTTGTAGTGGCAGAAGAGGGCACGAGAAGAAGCAAGGATGGTTCCCTGAGGAACACTGGCCGTGTTCTCTCCCACAACTCCTCACTTCCATTCGAGTCACGCACCCAGCCGCAGCACAAAGTTCCGCCTGATCCTTAGCAACTTTGCAAAGATTCCTGTGGTCAAGCGGAGGTTCACCCTTTCTACCTCGTCTATCTAGATAGGGTGAGGAAGTTTTCTTTAGCATGCAACCCAGTGAATCAGCCCATGCATAGACAGTGCGCAGACAACAATTGGTTCAGCACAGGTTTATCAGGAGTCCGATATCAGAGAACATTTCAGCACAGCCTAGAACCTTCAGTCCATGATACAAACCTCACACACATCACCCCTCAATTTTCCTTCCATCCATGGGCTTGTCTAAGAGTCTCTTAAATTTGCCCTATTGTACCAGGCTCCACCACCACTGGCAAGGCATTCCAGGCACCCACAACTCTTGCTAATGTCTCCCCTAAATTAATTCTTTTAAAAATGTTAAAGTGGACATACAGCATGGTAACAGAACCTTTCGGCCCGTGCCACCCAATTGACCTACACTCCCCAGCAGGTTTTTAGATGGTGGGAGGAAACTGGAGCCCCCAGTGAAAACCCACACAGACACGGGGAGAACTTACAAACGCCTTACAAACGGCACAGGATTCGGGCCCCGGTCCTGATTCCTGGTGCTGTAACAGCATTGTGCTAACCGCTACGCTAAGCGAGCCATCCACCTTCCTCCCCTCCCCTTTAAACCGGTGTCCGCTGGTATCTACAACCTTGGGAAAATGGTGCTGGCTGTCCGCCCTATTGATGCCTTTCATAATCTTGTTGACCTCTGTTAAGTTTCCTCTCATCTTTCGAGGCTCCAAAGAGAAAAGCCCCCGCTTTGCTAACCTTGACTTGTGAGACAAGTTCTCCAACATCCTGGAGAATCTCCTCTGCACTCTCTCCATAGCTTCCCCATCCTTCCTGTAATGAAGCGACCAGACCTGAACATGGAAAAGAATGTGTTCGAGCGAGATCTCAGCCTCATGAACCTCCTTCCTGACGGGCTGAAGGTGAAGAGAGGGGGGTGGGGGGGAGGTTTGGGTGGGGTGAGGGCTCTTGCTACCTGCCAGTAACTCTTGATGTTAAGTCCCCAGAACGGAGATGGGAGTTACTGGACGTACTTGAAGCAGTGTTGGCGCAGACTGAGGGCGAACTGCCCGGCCTGATACTCCTGGCCGTCCATGACGGACGACACCATCTGACTGCCTTCGACCAGGACCGCCATCTCGCTGTCTCGTTTACCCAGCATGCTCCGGTCGTTGATGTTCGCTGAACCTATCAGAGGACAAAACCCAAGGTTAGCGTTGGCGAAGGGGACATGGCAGGGATGGAACACCAACCTTCCATACAGCGTGCAATTGGTACTGGAGAAACTCAGCAGGTCCATCACGCAGCATCCACAGGGAGTGAAGGGAGACCAACAGTTCAGGCCTGGGCCCGTTGTCAGGTTTACCTACCTCTGGCAGTGGTGAGGAAGGGTGGAATCCCGGCTGGATGAACACCAATAAACCCACAGAACACAACCGCACAGAAACAGGGCCCTCTGCCCAATTAACCTGTGTTCAACTATTATCCTGCCTTTGGGACATTGGGGGCAATGGGAGCACTCAAAGGGGGTGTGATGTGCAAAGTCCACACCAACAGTAGTGGAGGTGGGGATCAAATGTGAGGGGGGATTGGGCGCCGTGGCTGCAGCACTCACATCAAACACACACCTCCACACATTGCGCGCGCGCACGCACATATACACACACACACACCCCTACACTCCTACCCACACACACACACCCACACCCATACACACAGAGTGCCAGAAGCTGGGATCGAACCTTCGACTCCGTGTCCATAAGGTAGCGAATCTATCTACTGTACCACAAGACACCCACCACATCGTGACCCACGAGCCGGCCAAACAATGTCCCCCTTCACATCCAAACCTGATCCCGGTTTCAACATTGTTGACGAACCCCATTTTTTGGGGAGTTTCTGGGTGCTAGTGGCATGGGAAGCCACAGATTAAATCTTGCATGAGGTGGGGGGGGGGGTGGAGTTCGGGCCAGAGGAAGACGAGGGAAGTTTCTCACCTATGATCACCCGTCGATCGTCGGCGATCAACATCTTACTGTGGATGTAGATCAGCTCTGTCACCAGCGTGCCGCTGAGCTCTGCCTGTGTCCTCAGCCCAGAGAAGGTGATGTAGTTCACCCATTCATCTCCCACTGGAACAAGAAGGGGGGGGGGGAGTTCACACCAGGGTCGAAAACAATCCCCGTTAACACCGACTCAAAACTGCCTTCCACCATGGACCAGGCTCCGCTGTTGAAGATGGGGGCCAGGGTAGGACACAAACGTGTGATGTAGGAGTCTGGCGAGACCACACTTGGCATATTGTGGACAATTCTGGCTGCCTTTACTGCCTTTATGGAGGTGTTGGAGAAGCTTCAGAGAAGATTTACCAGAATGATGCCAGGAATGAAAGGGTTAGTATAAGAGGAATGATTGTCGGCTCTGGGTCTGTACTCGTTGGGAGTACAGAAGGTTGAGGGGTGCGGGGGAACCTCACAGAGACATTTTGAAAGGCCTGGACAGAGTAGATGTGGCAAAAATGCTTCCCGTGGTTAGGGAGTCCAGGACAAGAGGGCACAACTTCAGGACAAATTAAAACAGAGATGTGGGGAATTTTCTTTTCCCAGAGGGTCATGAATCTGTGGAAGTGAGATAGTTGGGTGTATTTAAGACAGAGATTGACAGGGCATCGAGGGTTACGGGGAGAAGGCCAGGGAGTGGGTCTGAGTGGGAGGATGGTTAAGTGACAGAATAGACCCGATGGGCCAATTGGCTGACTTCTGCTCTTACACTTTGCACTGGGAGAAACTAAGCAGGCCACGATGTGCCATGGGAGGTAAAAGAAGCAAGTAAAGTCTGCAGGTAGAAGTAAAAAACACGAGGCTGGAGAAACTCAACTGGTCAAACGACAGCAAAGATTAAGATAGAGAACCAACGTTTCAGGGTTGAGCAAAATGTCGTTATGGGCCCGAACAAAATGGTGGGAGGTTGGAGGGTCAGGGGGAGGAGCACAGTCCCACGGGCAGCAGGTAATAGGTGGAGAAGGAAGGGAGGTTGGTAAACAGGGGGAGGGGAAGATGGCACTTTGAATGGGGAGGGAAGGCGGTAGAAAGCTGGAGGAAAGAAGAGAGGGAGAACGGGGAGTGGGCCGGCAGGAATTGGAGAAGCCAACGTTAATGCCATCTGGTTGGAGAGGGCCCAGACAGAAAATCAAGTGTTGCTCCTCCGATTTACAGGTGGTCTTGGTGGGACAGTACATGTGGCCACGGACAGGCAGGTCGGCACGGGGAATTGATCCCTGTCACTGGTGCAGATGAAGTGAAGGGGATCAGCGAAGCAATCTACCAGTTTGCGCCTGGTCTCTCCAACGGCAGAGCAGATGACTCCCGCGGAGTAAAAGGCAGTTGGTATAAAACAGGCAGGTTCCTGAAATGAACGGATGAGGGTGTGAGGGCGGAAGGGGTAGGGAGAGGAGCTCGGGCTGACATAGAAAAGGGGATGGGGGAGAATACAGGAGGGAAAGTTGAGGGGCGTCAACCTAGATGTGGAGGAATGTCTTCAGCCAGAAGGGGGTGAATCTGTAGAATTTGTTGCCACAGGCAGTTGTGGAGGCCGGGCCATTGGGTGTATTTAAGGCAGTTCTAGATTAGCCAGGGCATCTGAGGTTAAGGGGAGAAGGCTGGGCAGTGGGGAAATGGATCAGCTCATGATTAAATAGCGGGGTAGACATGATGAGCTGAATGGCTTATGGAGGGGGGGGCAGAGGAACACATTGGGGAGGAAAAGGTGGAAGGGAATGGAAAAGGTGGAAGGGGATGGAAAAGCGGTTGCCTCATGACAGGAAGGATGTGGAAGCTCTGAAGAGGAGGCAGAGGAGATGGACCAGGATTGGAGAACAAGACTCATGGGGGCAGAGCTGGGACTTTTCTCTTTGGAGCATAAAAGGATGAGAGGAGACTTGATCAAGGTCGACTGCAGAGGCAGCACCGTTTCCCCAAGGTGGGAGTAGCAAACACCAAAGTGAAGAGAGGAAAGTTGAGGGGAGATGTTAGGGGTACAGTTTTTTTTTTTTTTTTTTACACAGAAAGTTGTGGGTTGCAAGGATTGTGGTGGAGGTTGGAACCCGACCCAGCCCTCATCGAGGGCTCAGTAGTGGAGAGAGCCAAGAACTTCAAATTCCTGGGGATCTCCGAGGATCTGTCCTGGAGCCTCCATGTTGATACAATCACAAAGAAGGCTCGTCTAGCGGCTATACTGTGTGAGGTGTCTGAGGAGATTTGCTACATCACCGAAGACTCTCGTAAACTTCTCCAGGTGGAGAGCATTCTGGCTGGTTGCATCCCTGCCTGGTGGAGAGGCGCCAACTCTCAGGACAAGAATAAACTCTAGAGGGTTATTAACTCAGCCTGCGGCATCACGGGCACCGGACTTCTCTCCATCGAGGACATCTACATGAAGCAGTGTCTTAAAAAAGCAGCCTCTACCCTCAAAGACCCCCACCACCACCCAGGCCATGCCCTCTTCACTCTGCTACCATCAGGGAGGAGGTCCAGAAGTCTGAAGACGAGCACCCAGCGGCACAAGGGTGGCTTCTTCCCCTCCGCCATCAGATTCCCGAACAGACAACGACGCCCAGACATGGCCTCAGTCTCTCCTTTGCACTCATTTATTAATGTAATTTAGAGCACTGTGAAGCTGCCACAGAACCATTAATTTTTATGACGTGTTCATGACAGTAAATTCTGATTCGCATTTTCTGAACTTTGCCTCAACCTAAATTGATCCTGACTTTGTGTGCTTGCAACACCATGGGCTGAATGGCCTGTACTGTTCTACATTTTAAACCTCCTCCAGCAAAACTAGGGAACTGGTTATGGACTTCAGGACGGGGAAATCGGCCGACAGTAGGGAAACAAAAAAAAACACTTACTCTTTTTTTTCAGACGCTCGACTATTGAGTATTCACCCCTGCACATGGACCTGGATGGAGAGCGAATCGCAGCAATGAGGTTATTCAGAAGTAAAACACAGTGAATGGTTGTCCGACACAAGCCCACCCCGGGGAGGTGAGTTGGCCACTGTAAGTGACCATTCCACCCAGGAGAATCAAAATTGAAAGTCTGTAGTCAATGAGAGAGAGAGAGAGAGAGAGAGAGAGAGAGAGAGAGAGAGAGAGAGAGAGAGAGAGAGAGAGAGAGATAGAGAGAGAGGGAGAGCGTTAGTGCAGAAGGTGTTTGCTCCGTCTGCTTTCAATGGTCAGGTCATCCTGATGCCATCAGGGCTCTGTGATTTGTAAGGGATTGCTTAAGGTGGGGTGTGGGTGGGAAGGGAAGGTTGAGAATCACTGCTCTAGATCCGATTGTTACTGAAATCTTTTGCTTAAGAAAAAATTCCTATTGGTCTATTTCCTTTGGAGTTCTGAAACCGTGCACATAATGAGTCCACGAGGGACGATTAAAACAGTGGTTTTCTTCTCACCCACGTCCCACCTGAAGCAACCCAATACAGGGATTGTAGGTCAAATGGGTGTAATTGGGTGGCACGGGCTTGTGGGCAGAAAGGGTGTCCGTCTAAATCAAATTTAGAACAAGCATTTTGTGTTGTTATTCTATAACAAAAGAGGGATCTTGAATCTTGACCCTGAAATATATTCCTACTGAGGAACTGGCTGGTTCTTACACAAACAGAGAAAACCCACTGCCTGAACTTGTTGAATATACAGCAGGGAATAAGTCGATGAATTTTGCTGCCACGCACACAGCAGTAATCTTGCATCTTGAAAATGTGTCAAGGCTGGACATGGGATGAGTGAGAGCACATTCAGGGTGCTGTGTGCAGTTCTGGCCGTCTGGTGGCAGGAAGGGTGTCAGTGAGCTGGAAAGGGTGAGATGTTACTGGGTCTGGAGAGTCTGGGATAAACTGGGACCTTTGATGGAGGCTTTATGGTCTCAGAGGATGGGGTGCAGAAGTAGAGGGCATAGGTTGAGGGAAGGTCTACCAAGAATGCTCCTGGCCGCTGTATCACGGTGTGGGTACTGATGCCGCAGAGAAATAGATTGGAGGTCAATCCACAGGACCATAAGAGAGGGTTTCCCTCCCCTCCATCGACGTGATCGACTGGGATCGTTGTCTGAAGAGGACGTGCAAATTCATTGAGGACCCCCTTCCACTCCCGCACACGGCATCTTTTAGCTGCTCCTGTCGGGGAAGAGATCCAGGAGGATCAGAGCCAGGACCACCAGGCTGAGGAACAGCTTCTTCCCACGTGCAGCGAGAATGCTGGACGACCAAAGGAACTGCTCACAATGACCGTCTGAGACTCTCGTATTCATGAAACAATATTTATTTGTGTAGATAAAATATTTGTCCTGTTGGTCTGTGTGATGTCTGGTTGTGTGTCTGCGTGTTTTGCACCGAGGACCAGAGAACGCTGTTTCATGGGGTTGTACTTGTACAATTGGCTGACAAAAACTTGACTTGACTTGGAAAGATGTGAAAGTGGCCTAAATGGAAATTATTTTTTGCACGGGCTATTTTGTTTCACTGTTGCACTGCCCGCTGTACACAAGAGCAGGTTGACTAGCCTGGATAGCAGGCAAAACAAAGGTTTTCACTATATCTCAGTGCAGGTGGCAGTAAATAATTTAACAGATGGAACTCCAAACCATTGTGTGGCAATGACTGACAAGGGTCGGAGAGAGTTCAGGAGGAGTGGCTGGTAAAAGTGGACCGGACTCAACGTTGCGCATTAACGAAAGCCACGCCCCGGGTACGCATACCGGAATGTGAAATGCAGGATAGTCTGGATGGCGTTCCCTCCGCCCGTGGACAGGTCTCCTTCGAATCCAGGCAGCAGCGGAACAACCACGTAGACACGGTAAATCTGCTTTTCCCTGTAAAAGTCGGGGGGGGGGGGGAATGGTCTTTGTGAAAGCGAGCTGGGGTTGCCGGCGTTAAGAGAGACAGCATGGAAACAGGCCTATCTCGTCCGTGCTAGCCCCAGGGACAGCAGGTAAGCAGGCCCATTGAATCAGTGCTAGATTGACACACACACACAGACCAGACACACACACACACACCCACATCCATGCGCACACACACACCCACACCCATGCGCACACACACACACACACAAACCAAACACACACCCACACCCACAGACCAGACACACACCCACACACTCACAAACCAGATACCCACACATACACACACACCCACAGACCAAACACACACACACCCACACAGACCAAACACACACACACACACACACAAACACACCCTCAGACCAAACACACACCCACACCCACACACCTCCTGCCACACACATCGCCCATATTCCCACACCCACACACACCCATCGCCCACACTCCCACACACACACACACAATGGTAATATTTTAATGACATGTGGGTATGGATGGTTTCCTAAATTTCTAAACTGTTGAAGGTTTGTATGAGCAAAGACACATGTTGCTCAGGTTAGCAACTTGTCTAGCAAGGACCAGAAGGGTTTGATTCTATGCCACACCACTCCAAATCTATTAGTGGCCCTCACTATCCTCCGGCATGGGAAGTCAGAAAACTGGCCAGTCTCTGAAGAGATTAAATCCTCAGCCTTTTCTTTGAAATGGTGGCTCCCAGACTCCAGCTGGTGCTGCGTTTTGGAGGAACATCTACAGTTAAATGTCGGGATACTCATGCCCACCTGGGTCGGGCTAAAAAAAAAAGTCAGAAAGTTACCTGTACGCTTTGAGGATTCTCTCGACGATAACGTCGCCGATCTGGTTGTAAACACTGCGGTCATCTGCACAGGTGATGAAGAACTGATTCTACAAGCAAAAGAAGAGAAGTTTGTAAACATGGATCCCGGGGTGGTGGTTTGAGGGCAGGTGAACAGCGTCTAATGTACGATGTAGGCATCGACCACCTGGTCTGCTTGCAAAAGCAAACTGCTCACTCCACTTTGGCTCCGACTTCCTGGTGCAGCACTGATCTGCTCTGGATCCAGGGGTGGGACTAGGAATGCCCAGGACTGACAGGTCGGGGTGGGATTGGGAACAGGATTGGGCAGCAGGGAAGACTTGGTTTTCCTTTCCTGTTGTATTTTTGTGTTCATGCTTCCTTGTGACAGAGTGGGTTGGTGTGAGGCTAATGAACTGGTCACTGGACTATGACTTTGCTCTCCACGAATTGCCAACCAGATATGCCCCATTTATCCGAACTCTCACTGGATTTTGGGCAGCTGATCGTAAATATTTCCTGTCACGAACTGTTTTGTTTTAGATACAACCTATTTTTGTGATTTCCTGTCAAATTTAAATACTTTTAAATTTAGATGTACAGCATGGTATCAGGCCATTTCGGCCCACAAGTCTGTGCCGCCCAGTTATCCTACAACCTCCAGTTCGTTTCGATCGGTGGGAGGTAACTGGACCCCCCGGGGAAAACCCACGCAGACATGGGGAGAATGAACAAACTCCTTCCAGACAGCTCAGGATTCGAACCCCTGTCCCAGTGTTGTGCTGACCGCTACCCCAACTGTGCTGCCCCTATTTGGTCTAATAGTATATTGCTGTTTAGGAATCAGAATTTATTGCCATGAACATGGCAAGAAATTTGCTGTTTTGGATGCAGTGCAAACATTTACATCAACCACCTTACAAAATCAATAAAAATAGTGCAAGAAAAGGTCAAAGTGAGGCCGTATCCGGGGTTCATTGATCATTTAGGAATCTGATGGCAGAGGGGAAGAAGCTGTCCTTGGCCGCTGGATGCTCGTCTTCAGGCTCCTGGACCTTTTCCCCGATGGTAGCAGAGTGATGGGGGCATGGCCTGGGTGGTGGACATGCCCTCAGGGCAAATGTTTTCTGAGGCATAGAAGACATTTAAAAATTATGTTGAGAATTTTCTTGGCCACTGCAGACCACCAGACGACTGACAACATGAAGTGTGACATGTCGTCGAAAATTCATTTTCCACATTCTCTGCTGACCTCGGCGCCGTCTAGTGACGAACACAGTGGAAGGTTTCACCGGGACATTGCGACTGTGGAAAAGTGGTATCAGGGCAATCGGAATCCATCTGTACCCACTGACTATTGCTGGACACTGACAAGAGAGGCATTAGATGCTGAGTACAAATGAAAATCAGCGGCAAAATTTTTTTAAGGACCGTGACGCGATTAAATGTGCTAAATTCAACAAAAAGTCAATTTAATGTTTCTCCAACTCGCTACGTGATGCAGCAAATCTTTGTGTTCAGCTTGACGATGTCCCCAACTTTTGTTCAGGAAGCAAACCTTTTAAAGCACAGTACAGGCCCTGGGGCCCACAGTGTTGTGCTGGCCTATGTAAATCTACTTCACAATGATCTTACCCTTCCCTCCCTCACTCCCAGAACTCTATTTCTCTTACATCCACACACACATCTAAGAGTCTCTTAAATGCCCCCATTGTTCCAGCCTCCATCGCCATCCCCTGCAATGCATTCCAGACACTGAGTTAAAAACAACTTTCCCTGATGTCTCCCCTAAACCTTCCTTCACTCACCTGGAGTCCTCTGGTGTTTGCTATAGTCAATCCAGGATGCTGGCTGTGCTCCCTATCGAAGCCCCTTATAATCTTGTACTCTTCTATGCAGACTTCTCTCATCCTGTGCCACTCCAATGAGAAAAACAACCCCCTGGCTCTGTTAACCTTGCCTCATGTGCTGTGCTCTCCGATCTAGGCAATGTCCTGGTGCATCTCCTCTGCACCCTCACCATAGCTTCCCTGCCCTTCCTGTCATGAGGGACACCATGCTCCTTCCTCACTAGGATCAATTACATGTCTTTGGGATGTGGGGAGAAACAGGGGGATTATATGGCAGGTCATCAGTTCGGCCTGGAGTAGATGGGCCGAAGGGTCTGTTTCTGTGCTGTAGTGTTCTTTGGATCTATGTGTCTCAGTTCATGCGCCCAAAGATAAGCTTGGACTGATTTGTAGACAAAGCTAGCAACAAATCCTTCCCAATGACACCAGCCCGCAACAAATCTGCTGCCCAACTTTCCTTTGAATCTCCCCCCACATTATTATTTCATACCACTGCTCAAACTGGAAATGATTCACCTCCCCAACACGTTCTTTCATCTGACAGGTTCCAGTGGTTAAAATGCTCCCACTGTCGATCCCTGAGTGTGATGTCACGTTGAAGATATTGTTTGACTGCAGTTTGGCAAACAGGCAAAGCATAATTTCTCCGGACCCCATCTCTCCCTCCCCACCATCTACAGGGAGAAGCGGTGATCATCAAAGACCCCATACCACCCAGATGACGCTCTGTTCTCGCTGCCGCCGTCAGGAAAGAGGTCTCGGGGCCACAAGACTCGCACCGCCAGGTTCAGGAACAGCCGCTTCCCCTCCACCATCAGACTCAACGGCAAACTCAATCAGGGACTCTTTTAAGGACTTGCACTTGTGCACTTTATTGATTTTCTTTTGTTCTCAACAGCATCCTTCCCATCGCCAGCTGACCCCCAACTCCAAGTGGGCCTCACCGACACCTTGTAACAGGACGACCTGCTTCTCCAGGCAGAGAGCCCATCCTCACCCCCCTTCTTTCTGTCGCCTTGGATCGGTCTAAGATCCGTCCAGCAAAATTCCCACTCCTGTGCTCAAACTGCTGATATTATCTGCTGCAAATGGGCACACACGGGCGGGACAGGGGCCAGCGGTGGGCCTTTACCTCGATGTAGATAAAGTGTTGACTGTCTCGGATGACGTGCAAGTAAGCATTGTAAATGGAACTCTCGCTGGAGCCCGCAGACCAACATTCCACTGAACGGAGAACCTGCAGAGACAGGATGACACTGCCAATCATCTCACAGTCTATCAGTTTCACAGCATAGAACGGGCCCTCTGGCCCAATCCCTCCTAGATGGTATTCAGGGACAGTCCCATTTGCCTGTGTTTGTCCCATTTCCCACCTGTACATCCGTCCAAACATCTGTTGTGATTGTGTTCACATCTGCAGTCTCCTCTGGGAGCTAGATCCCCCCTCGGAATTAGAGAAAATGTGTGAGGGGGCACTCTGAATGTGGCCAGGGCAACATCCCGTGCGGAAATAGCGTGACCCGCCAGCCTGAAGCACTCCCGCCTCGTGTTCTCACCTGGACGTCAGCTGGAACCGATCCTGGGACCACGAAGGACATGTTGTTGGCAGTGGTCGGAGACTTGGGGAGCAGGTACGGAAACCAGGGCGACTTGTACTTGGGCTTCACGATCTACAGAAGAGGCACATCGGTTTAAATTGGAGATCGCAGGAACTTCCATTGGCCGACCGTGTAAATTCTGCTCCCTTACTCCTGCATTGACGTGTCTGTCCCTGGCCTTGTACGGTCAGATCAAGGCCAGCCATAAATCGGAGGGGAAACACCTCATTTTCCATCTGGGCAGTCTCCGACTGGACGGCGTTAACATCGACTTCTCTGGTTTCTGCTAGACCCCATTCTCCCTCTCTTTCCCATCCCTCCAGCTCTCCGCCCCTTCCTTCTCCATTCACAGGGCCTCCCCCTGCTATCATCAGGCTCTTGAATGAACGCCACCACAGTGCCCTCAAGCTGCCCTTACCTGGTGCTAATTGGCCTATTTTCCCCTGCACCCGTATCTAGATCTATGTGAAAGTCAGAGTTGAACTGTTAAAACACTCCTCTCTGTACTTGTTAGAGGATAATAAATTGAAACTAAAATTAAGATTTGGAAGCAAGAATGAAGATAGACACAATTTTATTTATTAAATTTAAATTTAGACATACAGCCATGCTGCCCAATTTACACCTCATTAACCTACAGCCCCCCGGTATGTTTTGAACAGTGGGAGGAAACTGAAGCCCCCAGGGAAGACACGGGGAGAACTCTTGGCAGACGACGCGGGACTTGAACCCCCAGTCCGGACCCGATCGCTGGCACTGTAAAGGCATTATGCTAACTGCTACGGCAACCGGGGCACCCATTGAGTGTAGATCATTCCACCACAGTACAGGCCCCTCAGCCCACAATGTTGTGCTGGCCTATGAACCTACCCAACGATCCCCTCTCGTCTATAAACCCTCCCACCTTCCCTTGGATAACACTCAATATTGCCTGCATCCATGTGCCTGTCTTTTAAATGTTCCTGTTGCTTCAGCCTCCACCACCACCCCTGGCAATACAATCAAGGCACCCACTACTCTGTGTGAATAAATTATCTCTGTCTCCCTTAAATTTCCCTCCCCTCACTTTGTAAAGATGCCCACTGCTGTTTGGTACTGTTGCCTTGGGAAAAAGGAGCTGGCTGGCGACCTCTCCTAATCTGGCAGATATTTGTTAAGTCAGCTCTTGTCCTTCTTAGCTCCAGAGCCATACTAACCTGGCATTAGACAAGCAACATCTGGTCAATCTCCTCTGCCCCCCCACCACAGCTACCACATCATTCCTGTAATGACATGGATCACAATACTGGCTGTGGTCTAACCGCAGTTTTATAGATGTGCGTCTTTATGTCACAGCTCTTCAACTCAATCCCTCCCCCCACCCCACCCCTCGGCTAATGAAGGCCCACATACCATAGGCCACCTTACACCCTGATCAACTCGGGCTGCAACCTTGTAGGGATCTCTGGAGGATGAAGTTACACAAGATGAACGGTCTTGTTGCTGGGGGAGAAAGTATGGGGGGAGTTATTGATGAGAGGGGATGGGGTGGCGGTTATAGATGAGAGGGGGTGGGGGGGTTATCGATGAGAGGGGGTGTGGGGGGGTTATAGCTGAGAGGGGGTGTGGGGGTAATAGGTGAGAGGGGTTGTGGGGGGTTTATAGATGAGAGGGGGTGGGGAGGTTATGGATGAGCGGGGGTGTGGGGGGGTTATAGATGAGAGGGGATGGGGGAATTATCGATGAGAGGGGGGTGGGGTGGTTTATTGATGAGGGGTGTGTGGGGGGGGTTGATATATGAGAGGGGGTGTGGGGGGTTATAGATGAGAGGGGGTGGGGGGATTTAATCGATGAGAGGGGGTGTGGGGGGTTTATCGATGAGGGGGTGAGGGGGTGGTTGATAGATGAGAGGGGATGTGGGGGTGTTATGATGAGAGGGGGTGTGGGGGTTCTAGAAATGCGAGGAAATATATGGGGGGGGGGTCTACAGATCAGAGTGTGACAGTGAACTGGTCTCTCTGAAAGTCCGACAATGGGACTCTGTTACCCGAGTATGACCTTGGTGAAATTCCATCGCTGTATGAAATGCCGTGCCACATCACGCGCTGTCCCTCCGTGGACCACCAATCCAACATCACGCCAAGGCATACGTGGGGTCGAGTTGCGGTTGATGAAATCTGCAGGCAGACGACAGAGACGTTCGGTGATCGGCCCTCCAGCTCCACACCTTCTGCAATCCCTCCGCTCTAAACTGATTCCACGTTCAGCACAGCCCCTGACTGTCCGTGTCTTTCAGGCTGGAGGTGAGATTGGCGAGTTAACAACATAAGAAGTAGGAGCAGGATTTGGCCACTTGGCCCATTGAGCCTGCTCCCCCATTCAATGAGATCATGGCTGATCTGATGATGGGCTCATCTCCACCTACCTGCCTTTTCCCCCATATCCCTTAATTCCCCGACTTTGTAAAAATCTACCCAACCTAGTCTTAAATATATTTACTGAGGTCGCCTCCACTGCTTCAATGGGCAGCGAATTCCACAGATTTCCCACCCTCTGGGTAAAGCAGTTCCTCCTCATCTCCATCCTACATCTACTCCCCTGAATCCTGATGCTATGTCCCCTAGTTCTCGTCCCTCCAACAATGGGACCATCTTACCTACTGCCCACTCATTGATCTGGCTCTGCCCCGTTCTGTGACTCTACCTGAGACCCCTCCCTCTTGACCCTGTAAAGGTTCCAACACCATAACCCCTCTCCAGAGAGCCTGGGTCACAGCACAGGATGACCGTTTATTGTAAATAAAAGGCCTATTGTTCTTTAACTCCAGTCTTTTAGTGCATCACCTACCTCTATATTGATGCCTTTCATAATTTTAAATGTTGATTTAAACATAAATTTAAACCTCTTCTAAATTCCAGTGAGTACAATCCCAGACGACTCAATCTCTCCTCATTAGCCAACCCCCTCATTTCTGAAATCAACCTTGGAAACCTCCTCTGCACCGCCTCCAAAGCCAGTCTGTCCTTCCTCAAGTCAGGAGATCAGAACTGCATGTGGTTCTCCACCAGGACTACATACAGTTGCAGCATAACCTCCCCACTCCTAAATTCAATCCCTCCTGCGATGAAGGCCAGCGTTCCATTTGCCTTCCATCTTCTGCACTTTCAAATCAATCTTTAGTGATTCATGCACAAGCTCTCTCAAGTCCTCTGCACGGCAGCAGGCTGCAATCGGTCGCCATTTAAATAATATTCTGATCTTCCATTCTTCCTTCCACAGTGCGTGACCTCACATTTACCGACATTGTACCCCATTGCACGTCATAACTCATCCCTGCTGACCCATTTCTCTCTAAACCAGCTATCTTCCCTCTACACTCTCAGTCCCGGCTCCAAACCGTTCCCCCCCCACCCACCCCACCACCGTGGATACTGCTCGACCTGTTGAGTTACTCCAGCAGATTGTTTGCTGCTCCAGATGCCACCATCTCTGCCCTTCCCAGTACCTCAGTTGCCTATGTTTGGTGCTCTGTGGTTAAGGATTACTTAATGTGGTGTCTAGGTAGCACCTCTTTTTGGGCAGCTCGCCCACCTTTGGTCCCCAGCTGGTCCTCAGCTCTCACCTGCAGCTCCAAGTAGCCGAAGCATGCACAGTGGCCACACCCTGGTAAATGGTCTCGGCAGATGGGCTAAACCAGGTTCAACTTGCAGCACCATGTATGATTAAAACAGTGGTCTTCAAACTTTTTCTTTCCGCCCACATCCCACCTTAAGCAACCCCTGACTAATCACAGAACCCCGATGGCATCGGGATTACTTAGAGTGAGTGGAAAGAAAAAGGTTGAGAACCACTGAAGTCTCCGAATTCAAACAACGGGGGAAGAATCCTGACCAACAAAAGGCGTTAATTGGATGTGATAAGGGACCAGGTAGAATTTATTTGTCTGTGTGAAAGGAGATCAGAAATAGGGGTGGTGGGGGAGGTGGGATTTAACGAAACCCAGAGAAGTCAACGTTAATGCCACCTGGTTGGAGGGGGCCTAGTCGGAAGATGAACTGTTGTTCCAATTTGCAGGGGGTCTCAGTCTGGCAGTGCATAAGACCATGGACAGACATGTCAACAGAGGGGGATAGGATGGAGGATTGAAGGGCAAAACAGGTGAGGTCTTTATTCCCTGGAGCGCAGAAGATGAGTGGAGATTTGATAGAGGCTTACAACATTATGAGGGGACTTGACAGAGTAAATGGACATAAGGTTTTTCCACTGAGGGGGGGTGAGATAGAAACTAGAGGACATGGAGTAAGGGTGAAAGGAGAAAAGTTTAGGGGGAAGTTTTTCACAGAGCTCGGGAACGATCTGCCCGATGAAGTGGTGAATGCAGGTTCGATTTTAACGTCAGATAAATTTGGACGGGTACATGGATGGGAGGGATGTGGAGGCATACCGTCTGGTTGCAAGTCAGTGGGACTGGTCATAATAATAGTTTGGCACAGTCTAGTAGGGCCAAATGGCCTGTTTTCTGTTCTACGGTTCTCTGGCCGAGGACCTGAGGATTTCAGTGGTTCAGGTCAGGGGCAAGGAGAGGCGTCTTTACCCAGAGGGTGGGCGATGGGTGAAGGGTCAGGGGACAACCCTGCTGTCTTTCCAATGCATCCACTCAGCGACATACCTCCAAGGAGAGGAGGGATGGCCGACCTTACCCTCAAAAGGCTTGTCCAGCTCCACCCAGTCCTTCTTGATAAAGTTGCAGTAGTCCTTCCCCACCCAGATCTTCCCATCGCCGTTGCACTGCGCTGCTTCCGACGGAGTATGAGAGTCGCGGTCCCTCTGCTCTCTTCCTCTGGCCCTGTCGCCTTCTCTGACACACCCCTCCGCAGTCTGATCCACGTTCTGAAGGCACAACAGGGTAGACTTCATTTAGAAGCAGCAAACGACTGGAACTACACAGAATATTCCGGTACAGTACTGGCCCTATAGCCTGGGATGTTGACCTAGTACATAGAACATTACAGCACAGTACAGGCCCTTCAGCCCCTCGATGTTGTGCCGACCTATATATTCCAACCAAAAAATGCTAAACCCTCCCTATCTCATAACTTTCTATTTTTCTTCCATCTGTCCGTCTAAGAGTCTCTTCAATGCCCCTAATGTTCCAGCCTCCAGCACCACCCCTGGCAAGGCATTCCAGGCCCCCACAACCTACCCCAAACATCTCCCCTAAAATTTCCTCCCCTCAGCTTAAATAGGTGTCCTCTGGTTCACCCTATTTGAGCCCTACGTGACCTTACATTGTCTCCTCTAACACTTCATCGCTTCAAAAAGAAAAGCCTTAGCTCATTCAACTGGCTGGCCAAACCACGCAACATAGGAGCAGAAGTAGCCGATTCAGCCCATCGAGTCCGCCCTGCCATTTCAGTCGTGAGCTGGTCCATTCTCCACTCAGCCCCAACGCCCAGCCTTCTCCCCATCACTCTTGATGCCTTGGTTCATCAAGAACCTTCGATACACCCAATGACCCAGCCTCCACAACCGCCTGTGGCAACAAGTTCCACCGATTCACTGCCCACTGGCTGAAGACATTCCTCCGCAACTATGTCCTAGGCGGATGCCCATCAATCCCGAAGTTGTGCACCTTTGTCCTAGACTCTCCCACTGTGGGGAACAATCTTTCTACATCTACTCTATCCACACCTTTAAACATTCGACATGTTTCAATGACGACCCCCAAGGACAGATATAACAGATTTACAATCACTAATTTAATATATTTCTTCGCTTTTTACAATTCAATTAACATCATTAGTATTTACCTCGATGAAGCGCTCAGGCCTGAAACATTAAATTTATTTAATTTAGACCAATGGTTCTTGACTTTTTTCTTTCCACTCACATCCAACTTTGAGTCAACCCAATGCCATCTGGGCTCTGTGATTAGTAAGGGGTTGCTTAAGGTGGGATGTGGGTGGGAAGGGAAGGTTGAGAATCACTGCTCCAAACCCAATTGTGACTGAAATATTTTGCTTGAGAAAAATTGTCATTGGCCCATTTCCTTTGGAGTTCTGAAACGGTGCACATAATGAGTCAATGAGGGACGATTAAAACAATGGTCTTCAAACATTTTCTTCCCACTCACATCCCACTTTAGACAATCCCTCACTATTCACAGAGCACCGATGGCACAGGGATTACTTAAAGTGGAAAGAAAAAAGTTGAGAACCATTGGATTAGACAATGCAGCAAGGTAACAGGCCCTATCGGCCCTCATGTCCGTGTTGTTCATTTACATCCAACTGACCTACAACTCCAGTACGTTTTGAATAGTGGGTGCCCCCGGGGGAAACCCACACAGACATGGGGAGAGCTATCCTTACAGACAGCTCTGGATTCGAACCCCGGACGCTGGCACTCTAATAGTGTTGCGCTCAACGCTACGCTAACCGAGCCACTCCTTATCTTTTGCCACATAAAAGAACCTGCTGAGTTTTCCAGCAACTTTGTGTATTGAATTGCAGTCATAACGTCTGCAGACTTTTGCGTTTAAGGAAATCTTTGGCTGCTGCAAGAATTTTGGTACACGTGTTCACAATTCAATTTCAATATCGTCAGAGGCCAGTGGGTAAATTACCCCCTCATGTGTGCAGGGTGGAATCTGGGGCGGAGTTGACGGGGATGGGAGAATAGAAGGGGAAGGGATGCACTCATCAGGGACTGGGTTTCCGAGCTCTGAGTCTCCTGACCCAGTGAGCCTGAGGCATTGGTACCTGGTCGCCACCATGGTCCACATCATCTCCGACCCCCAGGTCGGTGAGCCGGTATGCCTGATCATCCCACCTCCCATAGGCCAGGTCCAGGCCCCCCAGGAAGGCCACGGTCTGGTCAATCACCACCAGCTTCTCGTGGTGTGCCCACAGCAGCACCGTGGACGAGACGTGGTCTGGGTGCCTCATCACCTGTGACGGGAAGGCAAGACAGCTTTGTTAGAACAAGACATTGCAAAGGCGCTACTAAGTTCTTGGGATTCACCATCTTGGAAGATCTTTCCTGGGCTTATCACGCATCGTGAAGGAAGCACGTTAGTGTCGCTACTTCCACAGGAGTTTGCGGATGTTTGGCATGACATTGGAAAGCCAGGTAAATTTCTAGAGGAAAGTGTACTGACCGATTGCATCACGGTCTGGTAAGGGGACACTAATACCCCTGAGTGGAAAGATGGTGGACACAGTCCAGAACATCATTGGTGAAACCCTCCCCACCACCGAGAAAACCTGCAGGGAATGCTACCATCGGAGGGCAGCAGCGATCAGCAAGGATCCACACCACCCAGCGTGCGCTCTGTTCTCGCTGCTGTCACCAGGAGAGAGGTCTAGGGGCCAGAAGGCTCACACCCCCGGGTTCAGGGACAGCGGGCACCTCTCCACCATCAGGCTCCTCAACGACAAACTCAATCAGGGACTTTATTGAAGAAAAGAAGAGAAAGAAAATGGCAGCGGAAAAAATGGCGGGTGCTGCCGAAGCCGTTGCAGAGGATGTATCAACACGCAATTGAAAAAGAACTAGCCAATATCCGTACCGTTATATTGGGATGGAGAGAAAGCAGCGTCCTCTTGCTGTATTCACTGTTAATCCCCAAGGCAAAGCCAACCTCCTTGTACAAGAGGACAAAGATCTTCACACCTTGCTCCTGCAAACAAAGACGTCCGGTAACATGTGCAGCGCTGGAAATTGTACAGAGTAGCTCAGGTTGGAACGGACCGCATTCACCTTCAACCTGTCCGCTCGACAGATATAATTATTAAAAAATTTAGACATCATTCCGGCCCACCTGCCCGTGCCTCCCAGTTTACCCCCAATTAACTGCCGGTACATTTTGTGTCTATGGGGAAAACCCACGTACAAACTCCTTACAGACAGTGCGGGGATTCGAACCCCAGTCCCGATCACTGGCGCTGTAAAGGCAGTTGCACCAACCGCTACACTGACTGGGTCACCCATTGTGATATGTTAAGTGTAAGTAGTTTTCGTCTTTTACCCAGAGGAGGGGAGTTGAAAGCCTAAAGATTTAAAGTGGGAGGGGAAAGTTTTAAATATAATGTTTAATTTTTAAAGAAATGTTTAATTTAGACATACAGCACGGTAACAGGCCCTTCTGGCCCATGAGCCTGTGCTGCCCAGTAACACCCAACTGAACTACAACCCCCCTTTACGTTTTTAAGGGTGGGAGGAAACCGGAACACCCGGAGGAAACCCACGCAGACACGGGGAGAACGTACCAACTCCTTACAGACAGCGTGGGATTCGAACTCTGGTCACTGGCCCTGTAACAGTTTTGCGCTAATTGCTATGGTAACTGTGCTGCTTGTAGTGAGGATTGTAAAGAGTCATGTAATCTCCCTGTCTGCAACCTGGTGCAAATATGGCGGGTCAGGTGACCTCTTCCTCTGAAACCTGGTTGAAGTGGGGATTGTGGAGGGTCATGTGACCTCTCCATCGGGAACGTGGAGGGTCATGTGACTGCTCCCTCTGAAACCTGGTTGGAGTGGGGATTGTGGAGGGTCATGTGACCTGACCAGCTGGCGACTAGTCTGAAGTCACTTCACCTGCCACTCAAGGGTTAGATCTGGTCAACTGTGAGGCTGAAACATGATTGGCCCTGGCTGCTGACACATGATTGGTCTTCCAGGTGCCAATCAATAAATAGTTAGATCTGCCCACAGGTGAGGCATGATTGGGTCTCGAAAGACACATGGATGGGTCCTGCATCAAAAAAGCCAATCACGTACAGTCTCTGTTTCTCTCTCTCTCTTTGTTTACAGCTGCCTTCAAACCATCCCTGAAGCTGAGGCTTCAGGCACCTCTGAGGCCGACTGCAATGGGCCCATCGTGGATGCCAAGACATGGTTGATGCTGGAAACCAGGTTTATATCTATGTACTTGTTAGTTTTGGCCATTGTTGAGGTCCAGGCTGCAGGCAGTTCTGGAGGGCAGACATCAATGGGCTTGTCCTGGATCCTGAACAGCAGCAACACTGCAGATCAAGTTCATGTGTATGTATATCATGCCTGTAGGTGCTGAACAAGTTAAACCCTCGTTTCCAGGTATACCATGCCTGTGGGTGGTGGGTGCTGAACAAGTTAAACCTTGGTTTCTCGAGGGGAGTCACGTGATGGAGTAGTGGCCGGACGGTGAACTCCAGCCCTCTCCAGAAAAGTCGGGAAAAACAAGAGAAAATACAAAGGCACAGAAATACAAGTTAAAGAAAAGTGAGTATAAAGGTGGAAAGAAGATGGAGACAAAAGGAGAAAAATCAAAATCAACGGAAAGAAGAGAGGAAGAGAAGACAACGGAGGAAAAAGGTGAAGGCCTTACCTGTCCGAAGAGGCCCGCTGTGGAGAGAGGACCCCACTACCTCAGGTCGGTAGAAAAAGAACTACAACAATGGCTCACAGAGCCGAGTAAAAGTGCGCAACCGCGAATGCGCGAGGAGTCGCGCATGCGCGATGCGCATGAAAAAAAACACACCGACGGGAGGGGGGACCAGCTGGGGAGTCGAGCTCCACAGCCAGCAACGACAGCTGCAGAACACCTGCAGCAAGAAGAGACCACAGAAAACAATGGAAACAAGAAAGAAGAGGAGGAAAGGGCAGCAAAGAAACAACAGATGGCCAACCCAGAGGAAGAAGAAGAGGAAGAATACAGTGAAATAGATGAAGGGAAAGGCAAGGTAAAGGATATACTTGCTCATACATGGAGTCATTTAAAGAATGGCAAACACAGGAATTCAATGATTTAAGAAGAAGAATAAACAACACAGAAAAGAAAATAAATAAAATGGATATGACCTTAACAGAAATGGGGGAAAAAAATGGACAAGATGGAAGAACGGGCAATAGCAGCAGAAATGGAGGTAGAAGACTTAAAAAAGAAATTGGAGGAATCTAATAAAAAAACTAAAGAGACACAAGAATTACTAGCCCAAAAAATAGATATAATGGAAAATTATAACAGAAGAAATAACATAAAGATAGTGGGCCTTAAGGAAGATGAAGAAGGCAAGAATATGAGGGAGTTTATAAAAGAATGGATCCCTAAGGCCCTAGGATGTCCAGAACTACAGCAAGAAATGGAAATAGAAAGGGCACATAGAGCATTGGCCCCTAAACCACAACCTCAACAAAAACCAAGATCTATTGTAGTAAAATTCCTAAGATATACTACAAGAGAAAAGGTACTGGAGAAGACAATGGAAAAAGTAAGAGAGGGCAACAAACCACTGGAGTATAAAGGGCAAAAAATCTTCATTTATCCAGATATAAGCTTTGAACTCCTAAAGAAGAGAAAAGAGTTCAATACAGCAAAAGCGATTTTATGGAAGAAAGGATATAAATTTACACTGAAGCATCCTGCGGTATTGAAAATATTTATTCCAGGACAACAAAACAGACTATTCTCGGATCCAGAAGAAGCACGAAAATTTGCAGAACAATTACAAAAATAGACTGAGGGATGAAGACGGGTAATGAGAGCAAAAATGATCACGATTGATATGTATGTGGGTAAAGACAAAAATAGACTGAGGGATGAAGACGGGTAAGGAGGGTAAAAATGACCACGATTGATATGTATGCGGGTAAAGAGGTATAAGAGTGAATAGAGACAATGGGCATATGTGAAAGTATCTGTAATTAGAGGAAAACATAGAGAGTATAGACAAGAATTAATAAGGGCAGGTAATGGAATAGAGAGAATAAGGAGGGAATTAAAAGAGAGACCTTTGTGACATATAAAAAGCGAAATCTTTTCGGGGGGGCTGGGTGGGGGAAAAGAGCGGTCACTGCAAAATCAGTTGACGCTTGCGAGTGGATTCGCAAATCCAAATGGAGAGGGGAGATGTGGTTGTCCGACAAGGGATAAAGGGCAACTCAGGAGGGGAAGGGGAGATTGGGGATAAAGAAGATAGAAATAGGAGAATAAGGAAAATGTTGGATGTTGTAGGAATGTTGTCTGGTAAAGAGTTGAAAATAAGAAAACAGAAATGGAAAAGGAGGAAAGGTAATGATGGAAAAACGGAAAGAGAAGATAAACAAAATATAAAATGGCTACGCTGAACTATATGACTCTAAATATTAATGGAATACATAACCAAATTAAAAGGAAGAAACTACTAAATTTACTGAAAAAGGAAAAAATAGATATAGCATTTGTCCAAGAAACACACTTAACTGAATTGGAACACAAGAAATTAAAGAGAGATTGGGTAGGACATGTAACAGCAGCATCGTATAATTCAAAAGCAAGAGGAGTGGCTATATTAATTAGCAAAAATGTGCCATTTAAAATAGAAGAGGAAATAATAGATCCAGCAGGGAGATATGTTATGATAAAATGTCAGATATATTCAGAGCTTTGGAATCTACTTAATATATATTCACCTAACGAAGAAGATCAAAAGTTTATGCAAGATATCTTTTTGAAGGTAGCTAATACGCAAGGGAACATACTAATAGGAGGGGATTTCAATCTGAATTTGGATCCAAATATGGATAAAACGGGGAAAAAAATTAACAGGAAGAACAAAGTAACCAAATTTATAATTAAATCAATGCAAGAAATGAAACTTGTGGACATATGGAGGAAACAAAACCCAAAAGAAAAGGAATACTCATACTACTCGACTAGACATAAAACATACTCAAGGATAGACCTATTCCTGTTATCAGCCCACATTCAAGGGAGAGTTAGGAAAACGGAATATAAAGCTAGACTATTATCGGACCATTCACCCCTGTTATTGGCAATAGAGCTAGAGGACATCCCTCCAAGAATGTATAGATGGAGATTAAACCCCATGCTACTTAAAAGACAGGATTTTAGAGAATTTATTGAAAAACAACTAAAAATGTACTTTGAAGTAAATACGGAATCAGTGGAAGATAAGTTTATACTATGGGACGCAATGAAAGCATTCATTAGAGGGCAAATAATAAGTTATGCAACCAAGATGAAGAAGGACTATAATCAGGAAACAGAGCAGTTGGAAAGGGAAATAATAAACATAGAAAAAAAATTAGCAATAAAGGAAGATACAACCAAAAGAAGAGAATTGGCGGATAAAAAAATAAAATATGAAACATTACAAACATATAAGGTGGAGAAGAATATAATGAAGACAAAACAGAAATATTATGAACTAGGTGAAAAAACACACAAAATCTTAGCATGGCAGCTTAAGACAGAGCAAACTAAGAAAATGGTATTGGCAACAAGGAAAAAAGACAAACAAATTACATATAATCCAAAAGAAATTAAGGAAAACTTCAGAGAATTCTATGAACAATTATACCGAACCGAAAACGAAGGGAAAGAAGGGAAAATAGATAAATTTTTGACTAAAATTGAACTACCAAAACTACAAATAGAGGAACAAAATAAATTAACAGAACCATTTGGAACAGTAGAAATACAAGAGATAATAAAAAATTTACCAAATAATAAGACACCAGGAGAGGATGGACTCCCAATAGAATTCTACAAAACATTTAAAGACCTAATAATACCGCCCCTCCTGGATGTAATCAACCAGATTGATGAGACACAAAACTTACCAGATTCATGTAAAACAGCAATAATTACAGTGATACTAAAACAAGGGAAAGATCCACTCTCACCAGCGTCATATAGACCAATATCTCTGCTAAACACAGATTATAAGATAATAGCTAAACTATTAGCGAACAGATTAGCAGAACAGGTACCGAAAATGATAAATTTAGACCAAACTGGATTTATCAAAAAAAGACGCACAACAGACAATATTTGTAAATTTATTAACTTAATTCATGCAGTAGAAGGAAATAAAGCACCGGCAGTAGCAGTTGCTTTAGACGCAGAGAAGGCCTTCGACAGAGTAGAATGGAATTACTTGTTCAAAGTATTGCAAAAATTCAGTTTACCGGAGAAGTTTATTAATTGGATTAAAGCATTATATGAGGGACCGTTAGCGAAAGTGACAGTAAATGGACATGTATCAAAGCAATTTAACTTAAGCAGGTCAACGCGGCAGGGATGCCCACTATCACCATTATTGTTTGCGCTAGCTATAGAACCACTAGCAGAATCGATAAGAAGAGATAATAATATAAAAGGAATAAAAATAAAAGACAGGGAATATAAAATCAGTCTGTTTGCGGATGATGTGATAGTGTACTTAACAGAACCAGAACTATCAATAAAAGAACTATATAAGAAATTGAAGGAATATGGAGAAGTGTCGGGATACAAGATAAACGTAAATAAAAGTGAAGCAATGCCTATGAATAACGCGGATTTCTCAAAATTTAAGGAGGAATCCCCATTCAGATGGCAAACGCAGGCAATAAGATACCTAGGTGTGCAAATAAACAAAAATCTAGGCCAATTATATAAACTCAATTACAATCCACTAATGAAAAAATTACAGGACGATTTAGAGCATTGGAAAGAGCTACCACTAACACTGATAGGAAGGATAAACTGTATTAAAATGAACATTTTTCCAAGGATACTATACTTATTTCAGGCATTGCCAATACAACTGACAGAAAAATTCTTCAAAGAGTTAAAGAAAATAATAAGGAGATTTTTATGGAGAGGGGGGAAACCGAGGATAGCACTAGATAAATTAACAGAATGGTATAAACAAGGAGGCTTACAATTGCCAAACTTCAAAAATTATTATAGAGCCGCACAATTAAGGTACCTATCAGATTTTTATCAAACAAGGGAAAAACCAGACTGGACGAGACTAGAATTAGATAAAATAGGGGAAAAGATACCTGAACACATATTATATAAATGGGACGAAAAATTGGTACAACATAGAACTTCTCCAGTATTACACCATCTCCTCAATATATGGAAGAAGATTCATGTAGAAAGAAATAAAATAAATTACCAAATACCAAAACTAATATTGACGCAAAATAAGCTACTCCCTTTTACAATAGACAACCTTGCCTTTAGAAAATGGGAAAAAAAAGGGATTAAAAGAATAGAAAATTGTTTTTCAGGAAGTAGATTCTTATCCTTTGAACAAATGAGAGATAAGTACAATATAACTGGAGATACAGCGCTGGCATATTACCAACTGAGATCCTACTTGAAAGATAAATTAGGAAGCAACTTGAGTTTACCAGAGGGAAGTAACCTTGAATATGTGATTACAGATACAATGTTAATCAAAAGATTTATAAAAAATATGTATATTAAACTGCAAGAAAAGGAGAATGAGGAAACAAATGGTAAAACTAAACAAAAATGGGAACAAGATTTAAATATAAAGATAAAAAAGGAAACATGGGAGAAGTTATGCTCTGGAACGATGAGAAATACAATAAATACGAGGCTGCGTATGATACAATATAATTGGTTACACAGACTATACATTACACCGCAAAAGTTAAATAAATGGGACCCAACAGTATCTGATAGATGTTTTCGATGTAAAAAAGAAAGGGGAACAACAATTCATGCAATCTGGACATGTGAGAGAGTAGAAAAATTTTGGGATGATCTCAATCAGATATTAAATAAAATAACAGAAAACAATATACCAAAGAATCCAGAGATCTTTCTCCTAAGTAACATAAAAAAATAAAGAATTTGGAATTGACTTGGAAGATGCACAAAAAAGATTTGTCAAGATAGCCCTAGCCGTAGCAAAAAAATGTATTATGTCAACCTGGAAATTGGAAGATAATTTGAAAATACAACAATGGTATATAGAAATGAATAAATGTATTCCATTAGAAAAAGTAACATATAGTTTAAGAAATAATATTGAAATATTCGAACAAGTATGGGAGCCTTACATTAAATACAATAGCGAAAACCGACCGGGAACAAACATTACCTAAGTTGATGGAAGGAGAAGAAAAGAAAAGAATGGACTCAGTAGAGTTTCTGGTGTATTTTTGTTGAATGACAACATTGTCTAACTGAATTAATGCAACCTAGATTGTATACCTAAAATGGATGAGAGGGGGGGGGGGTGGGGGGGTGGCTTGGGAGGAGGGAGGGGGGAGGGAGAAAAAGTCACTGTAAATGTGTGGAAAAGAAAAAGTGTATATCATGGCTATTGTGATTTATGGTGTGAAAAATAAAAAATTAAAAAAAAACCTTTGTTTCTCGGTATACTGTGCTTGTGGGTGATGGGTACTGAACAAGTTAAACCCTCATTTCTCAGTATACTGTGCTTGTGGGTGGTGGGTACTAAACAAGTTAAATCCTCATTTCTTGGTATAGTGTGCTTATGGGTGGAGGGTACTGAACAAGTTAAACCCTTGTTTCTAGGTATAACATGCCTGTGGGCTGTGGGTGCTGAACAAGTTAAACCTTTGTTTCTTGGTATACTGTGTTTGTGGGTGGTGGGTACTGAACAAGTTAAACCTTTGTTTCTTGGTATACGGTGTTTGTGGGTGGTGGGTGCTGAACAAGTTAAACCCTCGTTTCTAGGTATACCATGCCTGTGGGCGGTGGGTGCTGAACAAGTTAAACCTTTGTTTTTCAGTATACTGTGCTTGTGGGTGATGGGTACTGAACAAGTTAAACCTTCGTTTCTCGGTATACCATGCCTGTGGGTGGTGGGTACTGAACAAGTTAAACCTTCGTTTCTTGGTATACTTTGCTTGTGGGTGGTGGGTACTGAACGTTAAACCCTCGTTTCTAGGTATACCATGCCTGTGGGTGGTGGGTGCTGAACAAGTTAAACCTTCGTTTCTAGGTATACCATGCCTGTGGGCGGTGGTTGCTGAACAAGTTAAACTCTCATATCTCAGTATACTGTGCCTAAGGATGGTGGGTACTGAACAAGTTAAACCCTCGTTTCTTGGTGGTGTGTACGTTAATCTGTCATTGTGTGCCCTTCTTGTGAATTCCCGTGTGCAAATAAAGACCACTGTTTGTTCATAACACGTGTCCAGCCTTGATTCTCTTTGAACCCATTGACCCTACGCTGAACACACCACTACACTAACGATGCCGCCCTTTGTACTCATGTAGAGAATCACAAACTGGTTGACCACTCACTGCCTTGTGCTTCAGCAAGTTGTCAAGTCTCCAGTAGTTGTCCTTGGCCGGCCTTTTGAGGTAAATTTCTGGACTTAGCCTGCAATGAGGATGGGAAATTCTCAGCAAGATTTTATTGCCCTGACGGTACTCTCCACAGAACAAAAGCCAAGCCTGTTCTATATTCCCTGGCTGCACTCTGCAGACACCTACGTTGACAGATCTGGCCCGCACAGCAACAACAAAACACTCTTTGTGATTTTGATAAATGACCCGGTTGAAGAGGCGGAAGGATGGGTCAGTAAGTTTGCGGATGATATGAAGGTTGGACGAGTTGTGGATGGTGTTAAAGGTTGTCGTAGGTTACAAGAGGATATAGAATTGGGCAGGAAAGTGGCAGATGAAGTTCAATCCTGATAAGTGTAAGGTGATGCATTTTGGAAGGACAAGCCAGAAGGCTGATTACAGGGTTAATGGACAGTTACTTAAGAGTGTGGATGAACAGAGGGATCTTGGGTCCAAATCTCTACATTCCTCAAGGTCACCACACAGGTTGATAGGACAGTTAAGAAGGCCTATAGGATGCTGGGCTTCATTAGTCGGGGGATTGAGTTCAGGAGTCGTGAAGTGATATTGCAGCTCTACAAATCTCTGGTGAGACCACACTTATTGTGTTCAGTTCTAGTTTCCCCTATTACAGGAAGGACGTGGAAACTGCGGAGAGGGTGCAGAGGAGATTGACCAGGATGTTGCCTGGATTGGAAAATAAGTCTTATGAGGCAAGAACTGGGACTTTTCTCTTTGGAGCGAAGAAGGACGAGAGGAGATTTAATAGAGGTTGATAAGATTCTGAGAGGCATCGATAAGATGGACGGCCAGTGCCTTTTTCCCAGGGCGGGAGTAGCAAACACCAGAGGTGTACAAAATGAAGGGAGCGAAGTTTAGGGGGACATCAGAGAGTTTTTTTTAAACACAGAGAGTTGTGGGGGCCTGGAACGCCTCGCCAGGGGTGATGGTGGAGGCTGGAACATTGGGGGCATTTAAGAGATGGGCAGATGGATGGAAGAAAGATAGAGGGTTATGGGATTTCGATTTTTTTGGTAGATCGGCACAACATCGAAGGACTGAAGGGCCTGTACTGTGCTGTGGTGTTGTAGGTTCTATGCAGGGGACACTGACCACATCTGTGGAGAGAGAAACAGAGTTAATGTCAGGGTGGAAGAACTGGGAAGGGGACAAGAGAAGTAAAATATAGAATGAAAATCTGCAGACACGGGTTGAAGTAAAAACACAAAATGCTGAAGAAACTCAGCATTTATAGTCCTTTATAGAACAGAGGTAAAAATACATCACCTTTACTGGGTACATCCTACCTTGGTTTGTCCTTCTGTCCAAACATCGCAATAGGCCCTGCTCATTCCACACACCTACCACCCCTTCAGTAAAAAGTTACCTCTCAGATCCCATATAAATATCTCCCCCCGCTCACCTTTAACCTATGTCCTCTAGTTATCGGTTCCTGACTCGCGGGAAAAGACTTTCTATGTTTATCCAATCTATTCACTTTGTGATTTTCACACCTCCATGAGCTCTCCCCTCGCCCTTCTCCACACACTGGGACAAATCCCCAGCCTGCGCGGCCTCTCCCTGGAGCTCAGATGAGTTGAATGTCTCCTCCGCACTACAGTGGATGGACAGTGAATTTTTCCCAGCACTACTCACCACCAATCAGCGATGAAGATCTCCTCCTTGGCCTGATTCAAAGCATCCGCCACAGCGGAGAAATATCCACTCCCATTCACAAACCTGCAAACACAAGCCCAAGTCACGGCACGAAGATTGGAAGAGTTGCGGATGGAGCTGAAGATTGTTGTAGGTCTCCTAAAGGACGCAGAGTTGGGCAGTAAAATGGCAGATGGAGTTCAATCCGGATAAGGGTGAGGCGATGCATTTTGGAAGGACAAACTTGAAGGCTGAGTACAGGGTTAATGGTCAGTTACATCACAGTGTGGATGAACAGAGGGACCTTGGGTTCTCTCATCAATAGTTAAGAAGGCCTTTGGGTCACTGGGCTTCACATTGATGGGGGATTGAGTTCAAGAGTTGAGAGGTCACATTGCAACTTTACAAATCTCTAGTGAGACCACACTTATTGTGCTCAGTTCTGGTCATCTCATTTCAGGAAGGATGTGGAAGCCATGGAGAGGGGGCAGAGAAGATTCACCAGGATGTTGCCTGGATTGGGAAATAGGTCTTATGGGGCCAGGTTAGCAGAGACTTTTCTCTTTGAAGCGAAGAAGGACGAGAGGAGACTTTTTGAGATTCTGAGATAGGGTGGATGGTCAGCGCCTGCTTCCCAGGACAAACACCAGAGGATGCGTAGAAAGTTAGGGAAAGTGTAGGAGGTATCGGGATCTGCAGACACTGCATGTCTCCGAAGGCAACTCTACTTCACTTCCCTTGTTGGGTGTTGGATTAGTGGCCCCTTTTTGTGAAGCTTCACAGGGAAAACGACCCAGCCTCAGTGGGGGGGGGGGGGTGGGGAACAGACCTACTTGTGTTCACTCCATCTATAGCCCTCATAATTTTGAATACCTCCACCAAATCTCCCCTCGTTCTCCAACGCTCCAGGGAATAAAGTCTGAGCAGGGCAGATGGGGGGGAAGGTGAGAGGGGCCGAGGATGTGTTCGCTATCGAGGTTCTTTTCTGTGGACCGCCAGGGCGAGGGAGTAGGTTCACGACGGGGTCTCAGTCCATGGGCGAGGGAGAGGGTTCGCGATGGAAGCCACTGGGCCGAGGGTAGACCAACCTGGTTAATATTCCCTGTATCTCAGTTCCTGGCA
The DNA here is from genome assembly GCF_036971445.1 of Narcine bancroftii. Lineage (NCBI taxonomy): Eukaryota > Metazoa > Chordata > Chondrichthyes > Torpediniformes > Narcinidae > Narcine > Narcine bancroftii. The sequence goes on from NC_091470.1 coordinate 202,072,697, forward strand.
ATGTCATTGTAAATCTTCTCTTTCCTGTAGTTCGGTGACCAAAACTGCACACATTGGCCTCACCAATGTTTTATACAAATTTACCATAACATCCCAACCCCCTGTACTTGGATTTATAAAGGTCAAAAGCTCTCTTTACAACACTATCTGCCTGTGACCTCGTATTCAGGAGTCACGTTGCTGGATTCCCCCTGTTCTACTTCCTGTACTCGATCCCATTGAAGGCAATGCACCAGCCCGTCTCATCCAACAATCTGTACAAAGTGAAGGGATGAAGATACTAGTGGTAAGTTGTTTTTAATGCAGAGTTGTTGGGGCCTGGAATGCATACTGGGGGTGGTGGGGAAGGCTGGAACAAAAGGGGGCATTTACGAGACTCTTAGACTGGCATATGGATAAGGGGGTAATGAGGGTTTCGATTTTCATTGGTAGGAATATATGGATCAGCACAGCCATCGAGGGCTGAAGGGCCTGAACTACGATGTTTCTATGTTCCCGGCACTAACCCTGGGGAAGTGGGGGCAATTTACAGCAAATGATTAAGCCCTCATTGCACAGAGGACTGGAGGTGGGGGAGGGGGGCTCGAACTCTGGTCTCTGGCGCTGGGAGACGGCGACAGCAGTAGTGCGCCGCAGTGTGTTTGTGTCCAATGCAAAGAATTGAAGCTGGTCACTGGAGCGAAGGGTGCATTTACCAACGGCTGAGGATACCATGGCGTGCGGGGACGAACGAATCGAACCGATGGTCTGTGAGGAAGTCCTGGCCGTGCCTCTCGGCCAGATTGGTGATTTCCTGCTTCCACCAACAGGCCTGGCGATAACTGCTGCATTTGATGATCAGAGTCCTGCAAAAGAAAGAAACCGGTCATGGCAGAAGCAGCATCAAGAGGGCGTTGTGGCCGGGCCCCGTTCGCAGAAGTGCTGGGGAAACTCAGCAGGCCACGCTGCATCCATGGGGTAAAATGGCAACCATCATATTCCCTTCCCACTCCTCCTTCCCCACCAACCCGTCCCTCCCCCATCGGCGCCTGTGACCGCAAGAGATGCTCCACTTGCCTCACACCCCTTCCCTCCCCACAATTCGGGTCCGTCCGAGCGAAGTAATGCTTTACTCTTGTGAACCTGCGGGGGGTCCGGTGGCCTCCTCCACATCAGAGAGACTGGGCACAGGCTGGGAGATCGCTTCGTTGAGCCCCTCGGCTCTGTCCGCTGCGATAGCGCGGATCTCCCAGTGGCCGCCAATTTCAGTTCCACCCCCCCCCTCCCGTTCCCTTGCCGCCATGTCTAACCGTGGTCTCTTGCGTTGCTAGACTGAGATCCCCTGCAAAATGGAGGAACAACACCTCATCTTCCATCTGGGCCCCCTCCAACTGGATGGCATTAACATTGACTTCTCTGGTTTCCATTTAACCCCCTCCCCCAAAAATCTTTGTCCTCCCATCTCCTTCCTTCCCTCTAGTTCTCTTTCTCTCTTCCCTCTGTCTCCTTTCACAGAGCCAAGATCAATTCTCACCTCTCCACGTATCATATCCAACTAACACCTTTTGTCTGTTGGTCTGGACTCCTCCCCCTCTCATTCTCTCCCCTTTCTCTCCCCAGTCTTTATTCTGACACCCGCTTGCTTTTTGCTTACACCTTGAAGGAGGCATCAGGCCCGAAATGACCAGAATATATCTTTACTTTCTGTGGACGCTGCGAGACCAGCTGAGTTCCTCCAGAATTTCTGTGTGTTGTTACTACAGTCACAGGGTCTGCAGACTTCTATGTTCCATAGAATCATAGTTTGGCGGAGACTAGAAGGGCCAAAGGGCCTGTTCTCTGTGCTGTAGTGCCCTATAGTTCTCTGGATGTGCGGAACCTGCACGTTTCTTCCCTGCGCTCATGCCCGGTGCCTGCAGACCTCCCTGTTTAGCAGAAGCCTGAGGCCCAGTGCCTCAGTCTTCAAGAACAGTTCCTTCCCAACAGGTATCAGGCTTTTGAACTTCCCCTTACTACCCTAATGGGGGGAATGTGATGAACCGGAGGGGAGGGGAATAGGGGAGAATCTGACAAATTGGGGGGTTAACCATATAACCATAGACAGCACAGAACAGGCCAGTTTGGCTCTACTAGTCCATGCCGGAACAAATCCCCACAGTCCTAGTCCCACTGACCAGCACCTGGTCCATACCCCTCTAATCCTCTCCCCTCCATGTAATTATCCAGTCTTTCCTTAAATGTAAATAACGTTCTTGCTTCAACCACCTCTGCTGGAAACTTATTCCACATCCCAACCACCCTTTGCGCGAAGAAATTTCTCCTCATGTTCCCCTTATAATTTTCCCCCTGCAATCTCAAACCCTGGCCACTGGTTTGAATATCCCCCACTCTTAATTGAAAAAGCCTATCCATGTTGACTCTCTCTGTCCCTTTTAAAATCTTGAACACCTCCATCAAATTCCCCCTCAATCTTCTACGCTCCAGAGAAAAAAGCCCCAGGCTGCTCAACCTTTCTCTGTAACTCAAACCCTGACATCCTGTCAACATTCTCGTGAACCTTCTCTGCACTCTCTCTATTTTGTTTATATCCTTCCTATAATTCGGTGACCAAAACTGCACACAGTACTCCAAACTTGGCCTTACCAATGCTTTGTACAATTGCATCATAACATCCCAACTCTTGAATTCAATATTCCGATTTATGAAGGCCAACATTCCAAATGCCTTCTTCACCACACCATCTACCTGAGTATCAACTTTGAGGGTACTATTTACCATAACTCCTAAATCCCTTTATTGCTCTGCACACCTCAATTGTCTACCATTCAATGTATATGACCTATTTAGATTTGCCTTTCCAAAATGCAACACTTCACACTTATCCATATTAAATTCCATCAGCCATTTCTCAGCCCACTTCTCTAGCTTTCCTATATCTTTTTTTTAAGCTACGGTAATCTTCTTCACTGTCCACAATACCACCAATCTTTGTATCATCTGCAAACTTACTTATCCAATTCACCACCCCTTCTTCCAGATCGTTAATATATATAACAAACAATAGTGGACCCAGGACCAATCCCTGAGGAATTCCACTAGTCACCGGCCTCCAATTTGACAAACAATTTTCTACCACTACTCTCTGACACCTCCCATCCAACCATTTCACTACCTCCTTATTTACACCTAATACCTCCACCTTTTTCCCTAACCTCCTGTGGGGAACTTTGTCAAAAGCTTTACTAAAGTCTAAATAGACAACATCCACAGACTTCCCTTCATCAATCTTTTTTGTAACCCCCTCGAAAAACTCAATCAGGTTTGTCAAGCATGATCTACCCCTGACAAAACCATGCTGACTATTACCTATCAATCCCTGTTCTTCCAAATATTTGTAAATGCCATCCCTCAGAACACTTTCCATCAACTTACCCACCACAGACGTCAGACTCACAGGTCTATAATTTCCAGGCTTACATTTGGACCCTTTCTTAAACAGTGGAACAACATGAGCCACCCTCCAATCCTCTGGCACTACCCCTGTGACCAATGACATCCTAAATATCTCTGTTAATGGCCCCACTATCTGTACACTAGTCTCCCTGAGTGTCCTTGGGAATACATTGTCTGGACCCGGAGATTTGTCTGGGTGAATCAGGGGTGGGGGAAGGTGATGAATTAGGGGTGGGGGATCATGATGAAATGGAGGGGGGGGAACATGATGAATTGGGAGAAATGTGCTGAATAGGGTGGGGAAAGTTATTTATCGGGGTGGGGGGGGTGAACGTGATTAATTGGGGTCATGGAAACCAGGGGAACGTGACATACGAGTGATGGGGGCCCATGGGAACCTGGCATTTGGAGCAACCCCACGTGGCTGGGAGCCAGATCTCCTGGCACCTCCACCACAGGAAACATTCACACGTCCACACTGAAGAGCAGAGCATCTCTCAAGGTTACTGCTCAGGTTGATAGGATAGTTGAGAAGATCTATGGGACGCTGGGCTTCATTAGTCGGGGGATTGAGCTCAGGAATCATGAGGTCATGTTGCAACTCTACAAATCTCTGGTGAGATCACACTGAAAGTGTTGTGTTCAGTTCAGGTCACCTCATTATAGGAAGGATGTGGAAACTGTGGAGATGGTGCAGAGGATGTTGCCTGGATTGGAAAATAAGGCCAGGCCAGCAGAGCTGGGACTTTTTTCTCTGGAGTGAAAAAGGATGAGAGGAGACTTGATAGAGGCATCAGAAAGGTGGACGGCCAGCGCCTGTTTCCCAGGGTGGGTGGAGCAAAGACCAGGAGATGTCTGTACAAAGTAAAGGGAGGGAAGTTCAGGGGAGACGTCAGGGGTAAGATTTTGACACAGAGAATTGCGGGGGCCTGGAATGTCTTGCCAGGAATGGTGGTGGAGGGGACCTTAGGGGACATTTTAGAGACCCTTACACAGGCACACAGATGAAAGAAAAATAGAGGATTATAGGGCAAGGAGGGTTTCGGTTCTTTTGGTAGGTATATATGGGTCGGCACAACATCAATGGCTGAAGGGCCTGTACTATGCTCTAGTGTTCTAAGTTCTAACTGAATTCGGTCAGACCGGTTCAACTCTCTTCTCAGCCCTAGGGACATTTGCCTCCGTGCAGGAAAGCAGCCAAGCCCCAGAACAAATCTGATCCGTTCTCTGCCCCCGAGTCCCTCAGCAGAGCCATGTCTCCCCGGCTTCTTCCCGGCCTGCCCCAGGCTCCACTCGGGATCCACCTCCGGAGTGGGAACTCGGGAAGTGGCGCCTGCTTCCTCAGGAGGCATTGGGACCCTTCCATTGGGTGAAAAGCTGTCTGATGGATTCGAGGGGTGAGACTGATCGTGAGGGCCTCCACACATCCCTTCGCCACTCCCCCCCACCACTCGCGGAGTGCGCAGACCCATGAGGAAGCAGAGAGCTCGAACCTGGACAGGTTTTCGATCATCACGCCATACTTGGCCCCGGTGTCCTTGCTGCCAACCCGGACGTTGAATCCTTTGTCGAAGAGCAGCACGAAGGAGATGATGCCATTGGAGGGTCTCATGTAGAGCAGGAAAGAATCCTTGATGACAATCCACCTGGAACACAGTGGGGTGGTCAGGGGCAGGGAGGCAGTGTCACCGCCGACAGCCGGCAGCCACCCAGTGCGGGGCTTCGTGCTGCCGAACCAGAAACCACGAGGCTGTTGGCACATAGTCTCCTGCCAGGGATAGGATGAGGCAACATGGTGCTGCAGGGCTGTTGTCTTCCAGATCTAAGGACCCCGGTTCGATGCTGGCCTCTGGCACTGGGGCGGGGGGGTGAGGAAGTGTGTGTGTGTGTGTGTGTGTGTGTGTGTGTGTGTGTGTGTGTGTGTGTGCATGCAGGTGTGGGTGAAGAGCGGGGGAGTGTGGGGGGAAGAGAGGAGAGAGAGAGTGGGAGAAATGGGGAGAAAGGGGAAAGAAGGGGAGAGTGGAGGAGTGAGGGGTAGTAGGGAGGAGAGAGGGGGAGTGTGTGAGGAGAGAGGGAGAGGGGAGAAAGGGGAACAGGAGGAGTGTGAGATGAGGGGAGAGGAGGAGGGGAGGGGGAGAGAGAGGGGTGAAAGGGGAGAGGGGGGAAGAGGGGAGAGAGACAGTGGGTGATAGAGCATCAACTCTCACCATAATTCTGCCCTCCTTGACTGTCCAACAGACAGTACTACCTACGGGATGTCTTGCTGGACTGTTCGCAATGAATAACTTTACCACTGTACTTGAGCTGGGAAGGCGAAACTGACATGGAGAATGTTCTAACTCCTCTCCCACTCACCCTCACTCTCCACTCTTTCCTCATTCCTCACCCTCACCCCCTCACCCTCCCTTGCCCCCTCACCCCTCCTCCCTCCCTCATCTGAATCACCTCACAGCCCCTCCCTCACACCAACTTCTACCCACCCCTCTTCCTCACTAACTCTGCCTCACTCTCCCTCCCTCTCCTCACCCTCCCTCAGGCTCAGCTCCCCCTTCACCATGTCCCTTCCACACCTCCACCCTTAACCCCTCCATTCTTCCCCTTCACCCTTCTACCCCTCCATCCCTTTATCTCTCTCCTCCACACCATCCCTTCTCCCTCCACCCCTCCTCTTCTGCCCCATCCATTCACCCCTCCTCATCCCTTCACCCAAAACCTCCACCCTTCCATCCCTCCACCTTTCCATCTCTCCACCCTCTACCCCCTCCACCCCTCTCCCTCCATCTGTTCACCCCTCCCCTCCATCCCTCCACCTTCTTCCCCTCCATCCCAGAACCACCCCTCCATCTCTCCACCCTCCCCTCCACCCCCCATCCCCCCACCCACTGACCTCTTTGACCACTGGTAGCAGAACTGATGACGTCCACAACAGTTTAAGCCGGGAATCCTGTGCCCTCCGGAACGTTTCACAATCATCCCCTCCCTGACAATGGAACGGACAGAATTACAATCAATGTCACACAGGCCATTTGGCCCAGTGCCTCCATGCTGACCCAGATGCCATTCTGGGCCAGTCCCATGCATTGGCTCCCAGCTACACCCTTCTGGCCCATACATCCACCCGAATTTCTGAGCAATATTGTGATTGTCCCCACACCTACAGCCTCCTCTGCCTCCGACTTGCAGACCCCCCTCTGAGTGAAAGAGGTCCCACTTCAATCGGCAGCCTGGTTGGCGTGGTGGTTGACGCAATACTGTTACAGTGTAAGTGACCGGGACCGGGGTTTGAATCCCGTGCTGTCTATAAGGAGTGTGTTCTCCCCATGTCTGCGTGGGTTTCCCCAGGGGGGGCTCCGGTTTCCTCCCACCCTTCAAAATGTAGGGGGCAGGTCAACTGGGTGTAACTGGGCAGCGCAGGCTCGTGAGCCAAAAGGGCCTGTTATTGTGCTGTAACATTGTAATAAATTTGTAATTTAACCAAGTATTATGGGAAAATATGTCTTATAAGGCAAGGTTAGCAGAGTTGGGATTTTTCTCTTTGGAGCGTAGAAGGATGAGGGAAGACTTGATGGAGGTCTACAAGATTTAGAGTGGACAGCCAGAGGACATCTGTACAAAGTGAAGGGAGGGAAGTTTAGGGGAGATGTCGGAACGCCTCGCCAGGTGGTGTAGGCTGGAAGATTGGGGGCATTTAAAAGACTCTTAGATGGGCACATGGACCGAGGAAAAATAGAGGGTTACAGGGTAGGAAGGGTTTCGGTTTTTTGGGGAAGGTATATATGGGTCAGCATTGAGGGCTGAAGGGCCTGAACTGTGCTGTAGAGTTCTATGTTCCACACTCACAATGCAACAGATTCTGACCTCTGAATCCAACGCAGTGAACAGTGGCACCACTAGGCTTTTTGTTCCCAGTGCGGTAACTCATAGTGTCACCCCCATCCCCCATGGATCTCCCTCCAGTACCAGACCATCTAGAATCCCAAGTAATGCACTAATGTTACAGGTAAATCATACTTCCTGTAGATCACTGAAGGTAACGGCGATCGTAGTGAGATAAACAACTAGAAAAATTAAAATCACACCTTTACATTACAGTATCATACGCACGGCCTGAATGTATTTATATTTACATTGTTTCATGGGGTTTACGTGAAAATTTGGGAAGAAAACATTACTATTTTATTCTCAAAAACGTTATTGATTTCGGTTCACAAACACAATATTGTGGCTAAAACACCGGAACATTTGACAAAAGCTACACTGGCAGCCACAAAAACAACAGCGCTTGCTTATGCGGACGGAACCGTGGGACTCCAAGCGCCGCTGCCATTGGGTCATAATGACAGCTCTGACCGGAGCATGTTGGACGGCTCAAAAAGGAGTTTTAGCCTCATAGGGAGATTAATATGTGTCCAGCTGGGCTTACGGAAAATGGTTTTGTCGTTATCACAGACGACAGGGATATTTTTATACAAAATAATACATTTCTGCTGAAACCCTGCACAAACATTTTATCGACATTCATTGTAGTGTCGGCCCCTGTGGTGAACCACTGTTATGCCATGATTGGCTGATGTTGGCTGGACCAATCCTAACCATGGCCCCTTCCATGCTGCCCCTTTTCTCCTTGTTTCGATCAGTCAATGAGGTTGATGGTTGTTCCAGTCTTTAGTTAATAAAAACCTAATAGTTTCCCAACTCCAGCCTTTTGTGGTACATCACCCCCCACCGATGCTGTCACCTGTCGCAGTGCACCCCCCCCCCCTTAGTGATGCTAGTGGCTGTGGGAGGTGACTGAGGGTTCAAGGGAGTTAAGGAACAGACCCTCAGCCCAGCACATCCCTGCTGACCCTGCTGGGCCAGTCCCATTGGCTGACATTTGGCCCACCCTCCTTCCAAGACCCTCCGGTCCATAGAATCTGACCAAACTGCGGCCAAATCGAGCTACTCACAATCCTTTCGGGCCCAAGTCTTCTATGAAGGACAACTCGCTCACATCCAAGAAGGCCATCTGGAATGAAATGCAGCACACTTAGCCAAAGATTGAAGCGGATGGAAAATCCGACGTCAAGCCAAAATTGTATTCGATGGGGTGGAGGGTGTCTGAGCTGAAGGGAGAGGTCAAGCATTTGGGGGCTTAATCCCCCAGAGCGCAGGGGCACGTGAAGACGGAAATCAGAATCATGTTCATTGCCATGAGTCTGCAGCACATTCTTGACGATAAAATTAATGCAAAATAAGAAAAAAATGTGGGGCAGGGCCTGTGGCTCGCTCTCCATTCAGGAATCTGATGGCGGGGGGAAAGGAAGAAGCCATCCTTGTGCCACTGAGTCTCGTCTTCAGGCTCCTGGACCTCCTTCCCAATGGTAGCAGTGTGAAGAGGGCATGGCCTGGGTGGTGAAGGCCCTTGATGACAGAGGTTGCTTTTTTAAGATGCCGCCTCTTGTAGATGTTCTGGACGGAGTGAAGACTGATGTCCGAGATGGCTCTGGCCAAGTTCACAGCTCCCTGAAGCCCTTTCCTGTCCTGTGCATTCCGTGAAATCTCCCTCTTTGGCCCACGGTGCTGGGCTAACCCCTACAAATGTGCTCCACACCAACCTCACAGCCCATAACCCTCTCCTGTTCTTCAATAAGTCACAGAAATCTCCCGCACAGTCCAGGCTCGCTGACCCATGGTGTGCCGATAACAATGACCTGCTCTAACAGCTGAATAACCCTTCACTTTCCATGTACCTATCTCTTCGAATGGGTAATCTTCAGTTTTTAAATAAAATTTAGACATTCAACATGGTAGCCGACCATTTTGGTCCACGAGTCCGTGCCTACACCCCATTAACCTACAACCCCCGTACGGTGGGAGGAAACTGGAGCCCCCGGAAGAAACCCACACAGACATGAGGAGAGCGTAAAAACTCCTTACAGGTTTGAACTGTGGGCCGGAAGGGCCTGTTACTGTGCTGTGTTTCTAAATTAAAAATTAAAATTCCATGACACACGACTCCACGATTTCTAGGCAAACGAGGGATCTGTAGGTGCTGGAGAGTGAGAGGCACCCCATGGGTGAAAAGAAACTGACAGCCAGAGCTGCTGTAACGGCAGCGCAGTGGCCAGTGTGGACCCGGGGAGAGCGTGCTCCAAAGGGTCCAACCGCCTGGTCTTAATGTCAGTTGGGGGGGGGGGGCCTCCATCCAGGGCTTAAAACTGTTGGGGTGACCAGGTGTCAGAACCAAGATGCGACAAGGGAGCCGATCGTGTCCAGAGGTGGGCAAGGGGAGCTCGGGCCACTGATGGTTTGGTCTGGAGGAGCAGGGTCACTGGTGGGGGTGGGGGTGGGATGGACTCTCCATCTCCTTCTCTGGCTGTAAGGGCTGCTGGGCAATTTCTGCTGACAGCGAAGCTTTGTCTGCCGTCGTGTAGATCAATGATTCTCAACCTTTTTCTTTCCACTCACATCCCATCTGGAGTAACCCCTACGCCATCGGGGCTCTGTGATTAGTCAGGGGTGGCTTAAGGTGGGATGTGAGAAGGAAGAAAACATTTGAAGACCACTGTTTTAATCGTCCCTCGTTGACTCGTTATGTGCATGGTTTCAGATCTCCAAAGGAAATGGGCCAATGACCATCTTTCTCAAGCAAAATATTTCAGTCACAATTGGGTTTGGAGCAGTGATTCTCAACCTTCCCTTCCCACCCACATCCCACCTTAAGCAATCCCTGATTGATCACAGAGCCCCGATGGCATCGGGATGACTTAAAGTGCGATGTGAGTAGAAACAAAAAGGTTAAGAACCATTGGGATATAGGGAGAAGGGCGGCCAGTGGGGAAAATGGATCAGCTGAATGGCAGGGCAGACTCGATGGGCTGAATAGCCCATTTCTGGTCCTATGCCTTCCCAATCTTATTGGCAAGACAGCCGCAATGGCCTTATTAAAACAAATAGAATCTGATCCTTGCCATTGGTTTTTGTGCACCGTTCTGCACGTGCCATTCACAGTGGGAGCGCAACACATTGACCTCTTCAGAGGTGTACACTGACTACACTGCTTGTAACCCAGGGAAGGAAGGACAGAGAGGACGTTACCATTCCATGATAGTTTCTGTAGAAGGACTTCTCCAGAAGGGAATTCAGATATTCCTCTAGGCGCTTCTGCATAATAAGGATTGGGAGGCACACAACAGATTGTAGACCCTGGAATCTGGAGCAAGAAACTCTCACCACCCACTTCCCGACCATACCCACCCCCCTGGTCTCCCCTCCCCCTCACAGCCCCCTCTCACCCAGACTCCTCCCCCCTCCCTTCCCCCTTCCCTTGGCTCCCCCATCCCCTGGTTTCCTCCCTCCTCTACCCCTGGCCCCCTCTCCCTTGAGAACCCCCTCCCTTGTCTCCTCTCTCACCCCAGTCTCTCGACTATACCCCCCTCCCTTCACAGTATTCCTCCCTCCTCCTGGACTCCCCTATCACCCCCTAGTCTCCCCATCCGATCTTCCCTTCCCCTCAACTCCTCCCTCCAGTCTCCCCGTTTCCCCTCACCCCCAGCCTCCCCCTTACCCAGTTTCCCCCTCCTGCAACCTTCCCTCATCTCTCCCCCCCCTCCAGTTTCCCCTCCCCCAATTTCCCCTCCCCTGGTTTCCCCCTCTCCCCAGTTACCCCTCCCCTTAAGTGTCCTCTTCCCCCAGTCTCCCCCATCTACCCTGTCCAGACACCACCCCCACCCCACATCTCCCCTCTCTCCTCCAACACTCCCCCCACCTGACTGTGTGGATGGATGGGAAGGGTATGGAGGGCTATGGCCTGGGCGGATGTTAACTGAACTGGCAGTATCATGACCCGGCATGGACTCGAAGGGCTGAAGGGCCTGCTTCTGAGCTGTCATGTCCTGTGAGTCATTCCCGGTTGGGCTGGGCTCCTCCCCCATGCCTCTCCGCGGACCAAGCTCTCGGCTTAAGGTGCCCCCCACTCACCTGCTTGCTGGAGGCTTTCCTCATGGAGGCCCACTCTGGCTGGTGAGGCAGGGCCGGCATCGTCATGGCAACTCTAGGTTCCCCTCTCAGTCCCTGTGGCCCTGCCAGTCTTGAGGGTGACAGGGTCAGAGGCAACCAATGAGAAGGCACATCCCCTTTCCCATGACATTAGCCCCACCCACCTCACACTCTTTCATCTTTAGACATTATTCACTTTAGTTCAAGGTCATTATCACCTGACTGTACCTGTACAAGTGTTTCTCCAGGCCACGGTGCATTCACACGCGTGCATGCACACCCACACACACACTCAAACTCATGCATACACACAAATGCGCGCACACATACAATCACACACTCAAACACATGCACAAACATTCACACTCACACAGAGAAACAATGCCTGATTTTCCATCTGGGCCCTCTCCAGCCGGATGGCGTTAATGTCAACTTCTCTGCTTTCTGCTGGCCCACTCCCCATTCTCCCTCCCTTCCCCATCCCTCTGTCTCCTTCCCTCCAACTCTACACCCCCTTCCCTCTCCATTCACAGAGCCATCCCCTCCCCCCATTTGCTGCTGTGCCTTCCTTCCCTTATCCACCTATTGCTTCCTGCCTGTGGGACCATGCTCTTCCCCCTGCCCCTCTTCCCCCCCCCCATTTAGTTTGGGCGGCTGCCGACATTTTGCTCGAACTGAGCCTGAAACGTTGGTTCTGTATCTTTATCTTTGCTGGTTAAAGCACTCTGTTTGACCAGCTGAGTTCCTCCAGTTTTGTGTCCGCAGACTTCCGCATTTTACTTCTTACCAATCCTCATAATGTTATAAATTTCTGTCCGCTAAATGTGTGTAGAAAGGTCTCGGAAGAGATTCTGTTTTGAGAGAGCTCCCAGTTCCACAGAGCCCAGTACTCCCGGGGAGGTGAGAAGAGCGGACAGGTCAGAGATTCTCACCTGGTTAAAGGTCGAATGACCCGAAACTTGAACTTGTGCTTCATCAGGTCCCTGTGCAGTTCTTCAAAATGCTTGAATTTCTTCTTCAGTGTCCAGGTGAAGTTGCCATGGGTGACCCTCATCATGTAAACAGTGCTGGGTCGTACCTTGGTGCAGTGAAATAGGGGAGCAAGAACAACATTCAGATTTATTCTCAGAGTACATTGATTTTTAAAAATTTTAAAAAATTTAATATAAAACCACATAGTTCAAACTTAATCCGAATGCATGCGGTATTTTATACGAAAGATAGAAGGAAGTCTAAAAAAATACAGAAGAAAGAAAAACCTCCTCTAAATCCCCCCCCACCCCCACAAACTAATAAAAGGGACATAAGAACTGCCACAGGAGACTTCTCTTTCCTATCCTTTTAAACATATTGATATATTCATGGAGAAAGGGAATGTTCGAGATTCGTTTTAATACCAACAATTTGTAAATAAAGGATCCATATTTCACAAAATGTATGATATTTATCTCTTAAATTTTCTCCAGTGGAATACAACTCTGAATTCCTGCACGCCATCTCTCCGTTCCCCAAGCAGTATCTGACTTCCAAGTTATAGCAATACATTTTCTATCCAAGGTAATTTTAACAAATTTTACTGGATACCTACTCAGTTTTGTTTAAAATTTGGTTTAATCCCTCTAACATTTGGATCCTGTGGGAATCTTACTCCAGTTATTTGTTCTAACAAATTAACCAAATCAAGCCAAAAGGTTTTGATGGTGGAACATGGCCGTCAAATGCAAAAAAGTACCAATTTCTTGTCCACATCTTGAACATAAATCTGAATAAATATAATTCATATTATGTAACTTTTGTGGTGTTAAATATAGCAGATGAATAAAATTATATTGAACTAACCGATATCTCATATTGATTGTATGTTTCGTACTCTCTACATATCTGAATCCATCTATGCCAGTGGTTCTCAACCTTTTTCTTCCCACTCACATCCCATTTTAAGTCATCCCGATGCTATCGGGGCTCTGTGATTAGTCAGGGGTTGCTTACGGTGGGATGTGGGTGGAAAGAAAAAGTTTGAAAGCCCCTGTTTTAATCATCCCTCATTGACTCATTATGTGCACGGGTTCAGAACTCCAAAGGAAATGGGCCAATGACAATTTTTTTCAAGCAAAATATTTCAATCACAATTGGGTCTGGAGCAGTGATGTTCAACCTTCCCTTCCCACTCACACCCCACCTTAAGCAACCCCTGACTAATCACAGAGCACCGATGGCATCGGGATGACAAAGTGGGATGTGAATGGAAAGAAAAAGGTTGAGAACCACTGATCCATGTTCATCTATTTGCTTATTTAAATCTACCTCTGATTTATGTCTTGATTTATGAATTCCCTCTTTTCGAGCCTTCTTTTGTAATAATTTATACATTTCTGAAATAAATTTCTTTACATTCCTAGCATTTAATAATAATTCTACTCTGTCTCCGCTGGTAATACTAAATCTTGGCCAAAGATTTCAACAGAAGAATCCCTTAACTTGATAATAACAAAATTTGGTATTTTCCAATATCTTACACTTTTCCTTCTACTAAAAGTAATAAATTTCCCGGCTTCAAAAAAATCTTCTATTTTCTTAATACCACAATTTTGCCAAAAATTTTTAAAATTTATTTTCCATAGAAAATAGAATAAGTCTATTTTGAAAGAAATGTGTTCTTCCAGACAAGTAAACCTCTTCCTGCAATCTCTTTATCCATTTTATTCCAAAGTTCAATTGCATGTTTCAGCTTGGGTGTTTCTCTATTTGCTATTAACTATCTGTTTCTATACTTACCCATGCTAGAACATCATTTAACTCGTACGTTACATTAATAAATCTCAACTGTGCTGCCTTAAAATAATTCATAAAATTGGGGAGCTGTAAAACTCCTAAATTGTATTTCTGTCAGAGAGTATACATGACGATGACTGCTGCTGCTCTCCGACGGCAGCGTTCCCTGTCGACGTTCTCGATGGTGGGGAGGGTTTTGCCTTTGATGTCCTGGGCTGTGTCCACTATGTTTGTAAGGTTTACAAGGGTAAACCTTACAAGGGTATTGGTGTCCCCCACACTAGGCCATGATGCGGCCAGTCAGCACACTTTCCACCACAGAGATTTAGACATGGAGTTCACTTAACTACAACATCCTCTTACTTGTCAGGAAGGCGTAACAGCGACTGCACTTCCTGAGAAGACTGAAGCGGGCGAGGCTACTGGCCACCATCATGTCAACCTTCTACAGGAGCTCTATTGGGAGCGTCCTGGCAGCTACATCACAGTCTGGGGATGGTTGCTTTAGAACATTGAACCAGAGGTCAATCTACAGGATCATAAGAGTGGCAGAGAGGATCGCTGAAGTCCACCTCCCCCCCTCCCCCCATCAATGTGATCGTTGTCTGAAGAGGGCCCACAAAATCATTGAGGGACCCCTTCCACCCCCGCACATGGTGTCTTTCAGCTGCTCCCGTCGGGGAAGGGACCCAGGAGGATCCGAGCCAGCACCACCAGGCCGAGGTACAGCTTCGTCCCGCGGGCAGTGAGGATGCTGAACAACCAAAGGAACTGCTCACACTGACCCTCCGAGATTCTCAAATTTATGAAACAATATTTATTTGTATCGATCAATACTTGTCCTGTTTGTTTGTGTGTGTGTGTGTGTGTGTGTGTGTGTGTGTGTGTGTGTGTGTGTGTGTGTGTGTGTGTGTGTGTGTGTGTGTGTGTTATGTCTGGCTGTGTGTCTGCACCGAGGACCGGAGAACGCTATTTCATCAGGTTGTACTTGTATAATCAGATGACAACAAACTTGACTTGACATTAGGGATCTTACTTTACACAAAGAGTTGGGGTGCCTGGAATGCATTAGCAGTGATCATGGTGGAAGCTGGAACAATAGGGGCATTAAAGAGACCCTTGGACACGAGAGAGAGAGAGAGAGCGACAGAGAGAAATGAGAGGAGAGAGAGAGATAGGTAGAGAGAGGGGGAGAAAGGAGAAAAAGAGGGGAAGAGGGAAGAGAGAGGGTAGAGGGGAGAAAGAGGGCAGTGAGGGGGAGAGAGAGGGGGAAGAGAGAAGAGGAATAAGTAAGGAAGAGATGGAAACTATGGAATCAGATGGGGTGGGATTATCTCAGTGATCATGCTGGGGGCAAAAAGGAACCTGACATGTTGATCCTCAAGTTAAAGTTCACCATCACCCCGATAGTGGATGAGGCTGAGGATAGACTGAGGGAAAGGTTGTGGGCTAGATGCAATTTGGCAGCAGGGAGCTCAGATTGGACCTGCAGGCAGAGAGCTGGTGGCCACCCATTTCCATGTTTGATGTAGAGGAGGCCATGTCGGGGGCGCTAGACGCGGTCGGTTAGTTTGGACGCGTTCGAGGTGTCTGGGCCTGAAATGTTCCCCTGAGGTCCTGGTAGATAAATTTAAAACATCTTAAGCCACAGGCGTGATGACGGAGGGGAGCTCACATCATCTCATTGTTTAAAAAAGTATCCAAAAATAATGCAAGACATTATAGGCTGGTGAGCCTGAGATCAGTAGTTGGTAAATTATTGGAAGCTGTTCTAGGAAATTAGATATACAAGCATTTAGATAGGGAGTGAATAGGGAGAGTCAACATGGCTTTGTACAATAGAAATGAATAAATGTATTCCATTAGAAAAAATAACATATAATTTAAGAAATAATATTACAATATTTGAACAAATATGGGAGCCATACATGAAACATAATAGAGAAAACCTACCGGGGACATCTACCACCTAAAATGACAGAAGGAGAAGAGAATGAAAAGAACTGACTCAGTGGAATTTCTTGTTTGTTTTTATTGAGTGACAACATTGATTGATGGGTTTAATGTATCCTATTTTCTGAACTTTTAATGAATGGGAGGGGAGGTGGGGAGGAGGGAGGTGGGGGGAGAAAACGACACTGTATATGTTCAAGAGGGAAAATGTATGTATCTTGATCAATGTGGTTTATAGTGTGAAAAATAAAAAAATTAATAATGAACATGGCTTTGTACATGATAGACTATGTTTTACATATCTTGTAGAGTTTTTCGAGGAGGTTATCAGGAAAGTTGATGTGGAAAGGCTGTAGATGAACTTCAGTAAGGCCTTGGACAAGGTCCCACATGGGAAACTAGTCAGCTATTCATGGTGAGGTACTAAATTGGATTAGACGTTGGCTTTATGGGAGAGTGTTGGTAGATAATTGGTTCTCAGACTGGAGGCCTGTGACCAGTGGTGGGACTCAGGGATCGGTGCTGGGCCCATTGTGGTTTGCCATCTCTATCAATGATCTGGATGATAATGTGGTCAATTTGGATCAGCGGGTTTGCAGATGACACAACGACTGGAGGCGTCGTGGACAGCAAGGAAGGTTTTGAAAGCTGGCACAGGGATCTGGACCAGCTGGAAAAATGAGCAGAAAAATGGCCGATGGAATTTAATGCCGACAAGGGTGAGTTGTTGCATTTTGGAAGGACAAACCAAGGGTGGTGAATGGTCGAGCACTGAGGAGGGCGGTAGAAAAGAACGATCAGGGAATACAGATACATAATTTCCTGAAAGTGGCGTCACGAGTGGACAGGGTTGTAAAGAGAACTTTTGGCACATTGGCTTTCATAAATCAAAGTATTGAGTCCAGGAGTTGTGACATTATGGTAAAATTGCATAAGACATTGGTGTGATGATGTAATGGGGGGGGGGGGGCGTATTATACTGACTGCTTGCTATTGGCTCTGGCTGTAGAGATTCTCCGCCCTACAACAGACGGAGATGCTTTCCCACTGGCCAGTATAGAGGTGACAGAGAGTCTGTTAATAAAAGCCCCATATTAGTAGAACACTTGCCTGGTCCATGTCTATGGTATATCAATTTTATTAACAGATTCTCAATCATGGATAATTCCCTGAAACCAGGAAGACTCGAGAAAGATCAAGGTGCCGAGCTGGAGAAATTTTTCACCACTGGCTCCAGTGTTTTGAAGTATACATGCGAGCAAACAAGGTTATGCAAGACACCGTGAAGATGAACCATCTCGTGGCTCTCCTCGGAGAAGAACCCTAGTCCGTGGTTAGGGAGACAGGCATGTACCAGAATGCACTGAATCTGCTCAGAATCTATTATGATAAGCCACAAGATACTTTGTTTGCAAGACATTAACTTCACACGTGAAGACAACACACCGGAGAGAGCAAAGATGTTTTCGCGCTCGCACTTAAAGGGCTATCCAGAGCTTGTGCCTGCACTGCTGTCATGGCTGAAG
Source organism: Narcine bancroftii (assembly GCF_036971445.1). Taxonomy (NCBI): domain Eukaryota; kingdom Metazoa; phylum Chordata; class Chondrichthyes; order Torpediniformes; family Narcinidae; genus Narcine; species Narcine bancroftii. Next base: position 202,090,360 of record NC_091470.1, read on the forward strand.
CCCACCAAGAATCCTTGATGCTGGATGCATTCATAAGCAGATTGGAGTCGGAGTACATCAGACAACGCTTCCTGGAGACCCCGGGCCTAAATTTTAATGCTGCTCTACAACAATCAAAGACTCTTAGGGCTATGCGCGAAGTGTTAAAGCCCTTGAGAAGGAACGAGGTGCTGAAGCGGCCCCCCCCACCCGAGGCCCACCCGCGGTGATAATCCACTGCTGAACCCCACTAAACCGCAGCGTAGAGGCTGCTACAGAAGTTGCAACTTCTGCGGATTGGCGCTGCACATTCGCTCTCAGTGCCTCGTGCGACGAGCTGATTCTGCCAACTGCAGAAAGCGAGGGCATGGGGCCAGAGCCTGCCGGGCGCGAGGGTCTTTGTTTGGCTCATCCCATGAGTTGAAGAGAGGGAAGAAGAAACACACAAGTGTTGCTAATAAGCAGGAACGCCGCGGCGAGATTTTGGAGCCAATCATTCATTTAACACCTCTTCTTCTTCCGAAATCATGAGTGATTTGATTTTCAGTATTTTCTGTTATCCTAATGTTCATAGTGACAGAGGGTACAGAACTTAGGCAATACCTTCTTGATAGGGGAATCACTACTAGTCATACTACAAGCTATAACCAATGGGGTAAGGGTCAGGTGGAGCACAGTAACGGTACGATCTGGAAAGTTGCACTAAAGTTGAAAGGTCTCCCCACCAGCTGCTGGCAAGAGGTGCTGCCAGAAGTATTAAACTCTATCCATACACTGCTTTGTACATCTACCAATGAAAGTCCTTGCCAATGTGTTTTTACTTTCCCTAGAAAATCGAAGATTGGGTTGTCCTTGCCGACTTGTCTATCTAAACCATGAGAAGTTTTATTGAGAAAACATGTTCGACCCAGCAAATCTGCTTCGTGCTAACTTGCAGTATGCTCATGTTGCTTTTCCTGATGGGAGAGAGGACACCGTTTCCCGCAGGGACCTGGTCTGCTAGCCCTTCCACTATTCGGACACCCTCACTGCCCTCCCCCACCATGAGAAAATCAGTACCTTGACCCGGGGAACAATATTTTCCGCTGCCTCCTGCCCACAGCTGGTGCGGAAAGTCCTTCGTTAGGAGATAAAGCCTTGCTCCCACCGGCGCCTTGGCGCAGATCGGCTTGTATTCCTCAATCTCCCCAGTGGCTGTGTTATCTCACTCGTTATCTCTGCAGCCTGTATTCTGGTATGTGTTCCAATTAATTCTGGTTTTCTGTTATCCTGCTGTAACCCTTTACCTCTGGAATTTTTAACCTGGTTGCTCCTCCAGCTTTTGCTTTGGTCAATTTTTGTGGGGGGGGGGGAAATGTGATGATGTAATGGGGGGTGTATTATATTGACTGCTTCTCATGTATGGAGTTGCTTGCTATTGGCTCTGGCTGTAGAGATTCTCCGCCCTAATGGTATAACAGGTGGAGATGCTTTCCCACTGGCTAGTATAGAGGTGGCTGAGAGTCTGTTAATAAAAGCCCTGTACCAGTATAACACTTGTCTGATGCATGTCTGGTGAGGCCAAATCTGGAGGATTGTGTGCAGTTTTGGTCACCGAACTACAGGAAAGATATCAATAAGAAAGAAAGAGGGCAGAGAAGATTGACTAGGATGTTGCCCGGACGTCAGGGACTGAGTTACTGGGCTAAACAGGTCAGGACTTTATTCCGTGGAATGAGGGGAGATTTGATAGAGGGGTGGAGGGGGATGGACAGAGTAAATGCAAGTTGGCTTTTTCCACAGAGGGCGGGTGAGATACAAACCAGAGGGTTAAGGGTGAAAGGGGAAAGGTTTAGGGAGAATTTCTTCTTTGAGGTGGTGACTGTGGGCTCAATTTTGACATTTAAGAAAATTTTGGATGGGTACATGGATGGGAGGGGTATAGACTGGTGCAGGTAAGTGGGACCAGGCAGAATAACAGACTAGAAGGGCTGGAGTGTCTGCTTCTGTGCTGTCATGTGCTCTGATTGTATGGATGCTGCGTGGACTGCTGAGATTCTCCAGCACGTTTGTGTTCTGCACTTGACCTCAGAGTTTGCAGGACCCCTTCCCCGACCTTGTTTAATGACCAGAAGGCTGTGGATGTTCTCTCAATGCTGCCAAGAAAGAGGCAGGGGATCAACCAGGAATTCTCAGTGGAGGAAGACAACAGAGGTTACCTTGAATCCGCGAAGATGGCGCTCGATCCCCTCCACGTGGACAGTGACAGGCACCCCACTCAGGAAGACCTGACGGTGCCGGGCTTTGAATGGCTTTATGTTATAGACCAGCAGAAAGGAACTGGGCGGATGATCTGAAAAAGCAGGCACAAAAGTAACAACTTCCCTTCATCGGACCCCACACTGCAGCTGAGCCTGGGTTTCAGTCCGTGATCAACAAGGAAATGATAATATGGGGCTGACGGAGAGCAGGAGCAGTGAGAGAGGAGAGGTGAGTGGATGACAGGGTGGGGGTGGGGCCCTGAGGAGAGTTGCTGCCTCACAGCTAGCTACAGTTCGTGGGTTCGATCCCCATCTCCGGCAGGTAGGGTGCGTGTGTGCGTGTGTGTGTGTGTGTGTGTGTGTGTGTGTAGGTTAGTGTGTGTGGGGGAGGGAGGGAGATGGGGAGAGCAGGGTGCAAGAGGGGTAGAGAGACCAGGATAGGAGGGGGAGAGGAGGGAGGGGGAAGAGAAAAGGGGGATCGAGGGAATGAGAGGAGGGGAGGGAGAAGGAGGGATATGGAGAGGGAGGAGATAGGGTGAAGGAGAGGGGGTGAGGGGGTAGAAACATGGAGAGAGGGGGAGGGAAAGGGAGACAGGGAGGATTGGGGTGTTGGAGGGAGACAAGGAGGGGAGGGGGAGGGTGAGAGGAGACGGAGAGAAGGGGGAGGGAGGGAGTGAATGGGAGGGAGAGAAATGGGGAGGGAGATGGGATGATGGAGTTGGGGGAGGGGGGTTAGGGAGTCAAGAGAGAAGAGCGTGGGAAGGGGTGAGGCAGAGGTGTGAGTGACCAGACAGAGAATGGATATGTGGAGATCGCTGGGGTGCCTGGAACTGGGAGGGGCCAAGTCACCAACCCCAACCCCATCGTGTCCTTTGAGCCAGTCCAGCGGGGAGGTTAACCTCCGTCTCACCTGCGTCCTCCTGCCAGTCCACTTCATCCTCATCCAGACGCAGGTCGCTTGCACCCAGAGGGGCCTTGGGGTCCAAGTCCGTCAGGTTGATGAACTCTTCCGACATTCTTCACCGCCGTTGCCCACTGTCCATCAAAGGAGCTGGATGGAGAGATGACACATTGGAACATTTCAGTCTGGGGCCAGGGGAGAGAGGCACTGTGTATCACTGCTGACTGTGGGGAACTGGCTCATCCAGCAAAGGTCCTCCTGAGCTTTACCCAAGATCAGATTTCAGATTTATTGCCAGAGGACGTCCATGGCATTACGAGCCAATCACATCCCGGTCCGGTCCCAATCGTCAGCGCTGTAAAGGCGTTGCGCCAGCCGTAACCTTGAGGGATCCCTAGTCCTGAACCCGTTGTTCCTGGTGTTAACCAGGAACTCCGTTCGACCTTCCAAAGTGTGATTTGGTAAAACATCATGACAACTTAAATTAAAATGAATAGACAAGGGGGAAGAAAAAAGCAAATGAAGGCAAAGGGAAATTAAATATAAATATTCAGTTGGAACATAGCTCAGTACAGGGCCTTCAGCCCACAATGTAGACCTAATCCCTCCCTCACACCCATTACTCTTTTTCTATTATCCTTGTGCTGTCTAAGTGTCTTTTAGTTGACCAGAAATTGTGTCCTGTCAGTAGTTCGGACAGAAGTTTAGGTGGGTCTCGAAGTAGCTGGTCAGGGCCGGGGGGACTTTCAAGAGCCTGATGGCTGTTGGAAAGAAACTGTTGTTGAACCCAGAGGTGCTGATCTTCGGGTACCTTCTGGCCAAAGGGAGCAGTTGAGAAGAGGAAGGGGTGTGGAGAGCTGGAGGAAAGTGGGCGAGCAGGAACCGGAGAAGGAATCTCAGGGTTGCACGTGGCGTCATGTATGTATTCTGAGAATAAATCTGTCATCTGGACTGGGGAAACAGGGCATACACAAAGGGCCTGGCAACCCGTGGGTTAAAGAGGATTAAAGCAGCAGAACCTTTGGTGAATCTCTGAAATCCCCAGCCAAATGAGCAGATTAAAAGCTTTTGCCTTGACTCCATCCCCTGACCTCCTCGAGTCATTGCGAGTTTGTGGATTTACATTTACAACCAACGAAAGTCATTGGAATAGCTTCCTGAGATTTTTCATAGTTTTAATTTAAATTTAGACCTAAAGCAGGTCCTTCCGCCCCACAGGTCCGTGCCGCCCAATTACACCCAAATGACCCTCAACCTCTGGTACGTTTTGAACGGTGGGAGGAAACTGTAGCACCCGGGGAAAGCTCATGCAGATGATGGGAGAACGTACCAACTCTTTACAGACAGCGCGGGACTTGAGCCACTGGCCCTGATCGCTGGCGCTGTAACAGCGTTGTGCTGACCGTGCTGTCCGTATGCTACTGCTCTCTTCAGACTCTTCTCAAAGCTTATGGGCCCCCCTTCCCTGGGAATCAGTCAAGTTGAGTCGCTTCCTTTCGTAGTTCTCTCTGACCGACTACAGAAAAAAACCAAGATAAAATGTTTTGTAATTTCAGTCCATGGTCCCAGTGCTCTGCCCCACCCCCATGGGGGCAGTATGGCCCATTGAGAACGGCTGGTCTAGAGGATGGCAGAGTGATCGGGACGTTTAAGGCTCAGGATTTAGGGTTTTAAATCCCGATCGATTTGGAGGAGGCTCAGTGGTGCACAACTCAAATCACCAGAGACTGCGTGTGTGTGTGTGTGTGTATGTGTACGCGCACACACATGTAACATGCATGTATGTAATGGGTGTGTAATATGTTTGTGTAATGTGTGTGATTGTAATGTGTCTGTGTAATGTGTGTGCATGTAATGTGTGTGTCATATGTATGTGTATGTGTGTAATGTATGTGTGTGTAATGTGTAGAATGTGTGTATAATGTGTGTGCATGTAATATGCTTGTGTGTAATATATTTGTGTAATATCTGTGTAGGTGTAATGTATGTCTGTGTAATGTGTGTGCATGTAATGTGTGTGTCATATGTATGTGTATCATGTGTGCAAGTGTGTATGTGTGTGTTTTGTATGTGTATGTGTGTGTTTTGTTTGTATGTGTGTGTGTGTGTGTGTGTGTGTGTGTGTGTGTGTGTGTGTGTGTGTGTGTGTGTGTAATTACAAAGAATTTGTTTGGAGTCTGAGGTTCGGTAGGTCATCAAAGACTTGCAAATTTCTACAGGTGGAGAGCATTCTGACCAGTTGCATCACTGTCAGGTACAGAGCTGTCAACGCACAGGACACAAATAAACTCCATCACAGGGGCCAGGCTTCACTCCATTGAGAACGTCGACATGGGGTGGTGTCTTCAAAAAGCAGCCTCTGTCCTCAAGGACCCCCCACCACCTAGGCCAGGCCTTCTTCACTCTGCTATCATTGGGGAAAAGGTCCAGGAGCCTGAAGACGCGCACTCAGCGGCACAAGGACGGCTTCTCCCCCTCCGCCATCAGATTCCCGATGAACATCATCAATGAACCACAGGCACGGCCTCACCTTTCCCTCTTCTTTTGCACTAAACAGGTCCAAAGAGTGTCCTTTATCAGCAAAGATAAAGATACAAAATCAATGTTTTGGGCTTGAGCCCTTCATCAAGGATACGAGCAAAATGTAGGTAGGTGCCTGAACAAAATGGTGGGGGGGGAGGGGTCAGGGGGAGGAGTGCGGTCCCACAGGCAGGAGGTGATAGGTGGGTAAGGGAGGGAGGGCACAGCAGCGAACAGGGGGAGGGGCTCTGTGAATGGAGAGTTTTTCCCAGAAGATCGGGGAGTCGGAAGCTGGAGGCCGTAGGTTTGAGGGGAGAGCGATGAAAGAAGGAATCATGGAGACAAGGTTTTCCACATAGAAGAAGAGGGGAGAGAGATGGGAAAAAGGGGGAGAGATAAGAGGGGAGAGAGATGGGGATGGGGAGGGATGGGAGACAAAGGGGGAGAGAGTGGGGAGGGAAGGTTAGGGGGAGTGAAAGGGGAGAGAGGGGGAAGGTAGGGGAGAGAGGGGAGGGAGTAGGAAAAAAGGGGGAGAGAGAGGGGGAGAGATAATGGGGAGAGATTGGGAGGGGAGAGATAGGTGAGAGGGGGAGAGAAAGGGGAGAGGGGAGGGAGGAGAAAAAGAGGGAGAGAGGAGAGGGGCGAGAGATGGGGAGAAGGGGAGTGTTAGGGGGAGACAGAGCGGGAGAGTGAGGGTGAGAAGGAGGAGAGAGAGAGGGGAGAGATGGGGGAGAGAGAAGCTGGTGGATTACATGGAACAACTGCCAGAGGAAGTCAGTATCAGAATCAGAATCAGGATTTATCAATGTGAACAAGTCATGAAATTCAGGGTTTTGCAGCAACGTCATAGGGCAAACATTCAAATTATAACTGTCTTACAACATTACTATAAAAAAATAATGTGGTTGTTGGTTTATTGATCATTCAGGATCAATAAAGTGCACAAGTACAAGTCCTTAAATGAGTCCCTGATTGGTTTATCATTGAGGAGTCTGATGGTGGAGAGGGAGCAGCTGTTCCTGAACCTGGTGGTGTGAGTCCTGTGGCCCCGAGACCTCTTTCCTGATGGCAGCAGTGAGAACAGAGAGCGTGCTGGGTGGGTGTGGGTCCTTGATGATCACTGCTGCCCTCCATTGGCAGCGTTCCCCATTAGATGTTCTCAACAGTGGGGAGGGTTTTGCCTGGGCTGTGCCCCTACCTTTTAGAGGGCTTTACGCTCAGGGGCATTGGCGTCCCTCCAGACCAGATGGCGGAGGGGAAGAAGCTGCCCTTGTGCTGCTGGGTGTTTGTCTTCAGGCTCCTGGACCTTTTCCCTGAAGGTAACAGAGTGAAGATGGTATGTCCTGAGTGGTGGGGGTCTTTGAGGATAGAGGCTGCTTTTTTTAGGTCACCGCCTCATGTCAATGCCCTCGATGGAGTGGAGTCTAGTGCCCGTGATGTCCCAGGCCGAGTTAACGACCCTCCGGAGTTTATTCTTGCCCTGAGAGTTGGTACCAGGCTGTGGCACATCTGGCCAGAATGCTCTCCACCTGGAGAAGTTTATGAGAGCCTTTGGTGACATCCCAAATCTCCTCAGGCACCTCACAGTCTAGCCACTGGGCAGGGCTTCTTCATGATTGCATTGACGTTGAGGCTCCAGGACGGAGAGGTCGACGACCCTCAGGGATTGGCGGTGGGCTAGGTATATTGTGCCGATGTGGGTGAATGGGAGAGAGAGGGGAGGGAGCAGGGCAAATGGGAGAGAGAGGGTCGACAGCATGGCCGGCAGGGTTGTAAACAGATGAGATGGAGACAGGGAGGTTGTCTCCACTGGCAGGTGGGACCAGAATGAGGGAATGGAGCCTCAAGATTTGGTGGGGACAGGGAGATTTAGGAAGGAGATGAGGAGGAACTGCTTCTCCCAGAGAGGAAGTGAACCTGTGGAATTCTCTGCCCAAGGAAGCAGTGGGGGCTGCCTCATTAACTACATTTACGACACAGATGGGTAGATCTTTGACTAACTGTTTGGCCCACTGCTCTACTCATTATTCACCCATGACTGTGTAGCTAGGCACAATTTAAATTGTAGTGACACTTGCATCCAACAATGAGGAAGCATACAGGAGGGAGATTGATCGGCTCATTGAGCGGCGCCACTCCAACAACCTTGCACTCAGTGTTAGCAAAACCAATGCGATGATCGTGGACTTCAGGAAGGTGTAATCAGGAAGACATGAACCAATCCTCATTGAGAGGCCAGCAGTGGAAAGGTTTAAGAGCTTCGAGTTCCTGGGTGCCAACGTCTCCGAAGATCTGCCCTGGCGCCTCCACTTCATGAAGATGGCTCACTGTGGTGCGCTGTTGGACAGAATTAGACACACACAAGGTAAAGACTGAACAACAGGCTTTAATCCACAAAGACCTCCACAGAGCCAGGCTGGCTGTGGCTGCAGCAACTCAGTGTGGGGCCTCTGGAGGCCGGCGCAGGCTTATATCCTGGAGGGTGATTGACACCCGACTGGGTGGGGCTTGATCCCTTCAGGCCGACTCATTGACAGCCGGCCAGGTGTTGTCCTGTCCCCTTACAACTCCTGCAGGTACAGAGGTTGCCCCCTGCAGTAGGCCAGTGGTGGATCACCACACTCACCAGCGGCCACACTTCCTGAGGAGTTTGAGGAGGCTCAGTAGATCACTGAAGACTCTTGAAAGTTTCTACTGGTGCACCGTGGAGAGCGTTCTGGCCGACCTGCCAATACACAGGCCAAGAATAAACGCTGGAGAGTGGTGAAGTTGGTCAGCGCCGCCACGGGCAGCAGTCTTCACCCCGCCGAGGACGTCTACGTGAGGCAGTGTCTCAAGAAAGCAGCCTCTCTCCTCAAGGACCCCCCACCACCCAGGCCAGGCCCACTTCACTCTGCTACCATTGAGAAAAAGGTCCAGGAGCCTGAAGGCGAGCACTCAGTGACACAAAGATGTCTTCTTCCCCCGTGACCATCAAATTCCTGAACGATCAATGAACCACAGACACTCCCTCACTTTTCGTGCACTGTTATTTTAATTTTTTTCAGTATTATCATAAGATAGTTATAATGTGAAAGCTTGCTGCCGCCAAACCCTGAAATTCATGACTTGTTCATGACAATAAATACTGATTCTGATTCCTCCCAGCTTCGGAATTGGCCTCGACAAACCACAATCAGCCTGGGGTTGGGATAAGATCATCTGCTCTGGGGAGTCTGACTCAGAGATGTATGCTGGGGTGGAGCCTAATGCATTTTTGGCTCCTGCATTCTGGAGCCTTGCCCAAACCTCAGGCAGGGCACGGAAATCGATGCGCTGTGACGTTGGATGCAGAGGGAGGATATTCTTTGAAAGCAGCTTGATTTGGGAAGGATATTCAAAAAGCAACCTTTTTCTTCCCACTTGTACCCCACTTTGAGTCATCCTGATGCCATCAGGGCCCTGTGATTAGTCAGGCGCTGCTTAAGGTCTTGGTGAGGCCAAGTTTGGAATACTGTGTGCAATTCTGGTCCCCAAATTAGAGGAAGGATATCAATAAGGTAGAGAGGGTGCAGAGAAAATTTACTAAAATGCTGCCTGGATTGCAATATCTAGAATACGGAGAAAGATTGAGTTGACTGGGTAGAAGGAGCGTACCTCATTGGAGCGTAGAAGGTTGAGGGGGGGATTTGATAGAGGTATTTAAAATTATGAGGGGGACATATAGAGTAGATGTGAATAGGTTCTTCCCCTTGAGGGTAGGTGAGATTGGAATGAGGGGTCATGAGTTAAGGGTTAGGGGGCAAAAGTTTAGAAGTAAATTGAGAGGGAGCTTCTTCACTCAGAGAGTGGTGGCCGAGTGGAATGGCCTTCCGGAAGAGGTGGTTGCAGCAGGGTCAATTTGGTCATTTAAGAAAAAGTTGCGTGGATGTGAGGGGGTTGGAGGGTTTTGGACAGGGAGTAGGTAGGTGGGATTAGAGGAGATCACTTAAATTGGTGCGGACTAGAGAAGCCGAGATGGCCTGTTTCAATATTGTAATTGTTGTATGGTTATAGGGTTAAGGTGGGATGTGAGTGGGAAGGGAAGGTTGAGAATCACTGCTCGAGACCCTCCTGTTACTGAAATATTTGACATGAGAAAAATTGTCATTGGCCCATTTCCTTTGGAGATCTGAAACCATGCACATAATGAGTCAATGAGCGACGATTAAAATGGTGGTTTCCAAACTTTTTCTTCCCACCCACATCCCTCCTTATGCAATCTCTTACTGATCACAGAGCCCTGATGGCATGGGGATGACTTAAGTTGGGATGTGAGTGGAAAGAAAAATGATTGAAAACCACCATTCAAAGAATATAGATATCTCCAGCACAGTACAGTGTTGTGCCAGCCCAATAGCCTACTCGACCAAATGTCTGAAATTCCCCTCCTGTATCACCCTCTCAGTTCCCTGTCCCTAATTGAACAGTCGCTTAAAAGATCCCAGTGTCCCTGCCTCTATCACCATTGGTAGCAGTGCATTCCGTGCACCCACCCCTCACTGTGTGAAGAATTTACCTCTTACATACCCCCCATGCACCTTAAAACTATGTCCCCTCATGTTCACCATTTCAGCCCCAGGGGAAAAAGCCTCTGGCCGTCTCTACGATCAATGGCTATTTTCATGGCTCTTGTTAGTCAGATTTCTGGTTCATTGTCAGAGAACATACATGACCGCGTAAAACCCCAAGATTCCTTCTTCCTGTGGGCGCGGCAGAATTACCACTAATTGGTCGTGCAAAAAATAATCTGTACACAGCATAAACACGTAAACAAATAAAAAAATGTACAAAAATGGACTGTGCAATACAGAGTGATAGAAAAAAATCAATAAAATGCACAAGTGTGAGTCCCTCATTGAGTTTGTCATTGAGGAGTCTGATGGTGGAGGGGGGAGTGGCTGTTCCTGAAACTGGGGATGTGAGTCCTGAGGCCCCGAGACCTCTTTCCTGATGGCAGGAGTGAGAATAGAGCGCGTGCTGGGGGGTTGTGGGTCCTTGATGATCGCTGCTGCCCTCCGACGGCAGTGTCCCCCTGTAGATGTTCTCGACGGTGGAGAGGGATTTGCCTGGGCTGTGGCCACTACCTTATGCAGGGCTTTATGCTCAGGGGTATTGGTGCCTCCCCACACCAGCTCGTGATGCAGCCAGTCAGTGCACTTTCCGCCGCAACCTCTGTAGAAATTTGCTAGGGTTTCTGGTGTCGTACCGAACCTCTACAAACTCCTGAGGAAGTAGAGGCGCTGATATGTTTTCTTCACAATGCCATTGGTGTGTGTGGTCCAGTAAAGATCCTCTGAGATAGTGAACCCCCCCCACCAAGAATTTACCTAAATTTAATCTGTCCTAAAGACATTGAGATATGCGTTGGATGGGGAAACATTTGGAGGGATGTGGACCTGACGCAGGCAAATGGGACTAACATCAATCGGCAAGATGGGCTGAAGGGCATATTTACATGCTGCATATCAACAGCTCAATCCTCCTGGAGGGTCAGCATGTCCAAAATGGACCAAAGAGCCTTCATCACGACTCAAATAACTTCTGATTGGGAATTGTGGCAAAGCAAATGGCATGGAGGTTTGCATTCCACTAAAAGGTGTCATTTATTTTCAGGTGGAAAGCCTGGAGAAGCCCAGCAGGTCACGCCTCATCCTGATGAATTAAAGGGGCGCCAATGCTCTGGCAGAAAGCAGACGAGAGCCCAAATTAAAAGGCGGGGTGCAAAGGGGAGAGGATGGTAACAAACTTGAACTTGATCTGCCCGAGAGGTTTGAGGAGATTCGCGCTGTCACCAAAGACTCCTGTGGATTTCTACAGGTGGGGAGAGCATTCGGAAGGGTTGCACCACGGTCAAAGCACAGGACAGGGAAAGACTCCAGAGAGTTGCAAACTTGGCCAGTCCCATCCTGGGCGCCAGTCCAGGGGCGTATTTACTCAAAATAGCGCCACGGCAGGGGTGGCCAATAAACGGCGACAAGGAGGTCTCACGTGTGACATTTGGCATTGTATAATTGAGATAAGGAAGGAGTGTACCGGGTCTAGAAGAAACGGGGGGGGGGGGGGGGGGTGTCCGATGGGGGGGGTCCTCCCTTCCAGTGGTGCACCAGGCATGTCTGCCATACCTTAGTTAGGCTCCTGCATCAGTTTCCACTCCATCGGGGATGTTGATAAGAGGCGGCGTCTCAGGAACGCAGCCCCCATCCTCAAGGACCACCCCCTCCACTGCCCTGGCCGTACCCTCTTCACTCTGCTGCCATCGGGAAGGAGGCCCAGGAGCCTGAAGACGAGCACCAGCGGCACAAGGACGGCTTCCTCCCCTTCGTCGTCGGATTCCCGAACGGACACTACATTACTTTTACTCATCTTTGCATTAATTATTTACTTTTCAAGTCTTGCATTCGCGAAGCTGAACTACGTGGTAATTTTGCGCTTAGCTTTGAGCGCGCGTTCGTGATTCTGATTCTGAGGCGTGCACGCTTGAATTGGCAACATGTTTAGCACAGATGCGGCCTCGAGGCCTCTTGGTTTGCTGCACTGTTCTCTGCTCTGCTTCGGGCTAGCTGGGCATGGGAAATAAGGTCAAGTGAGGGTAAAGTCGCGGAACAGACTCAATGGGCCAAGTGGCCTACTTCTGTTCCTTCGTCTCGTGACCTTGTGAAGTTTACTGCGCGTTCAACCAGACAGAACAGTGCTTCTCCGGACCACGGTGTGCACCCATACCCACAGCACCTAATCATAATGTGTTCGGAATAAGTTACTCGTCATGGCGCAGTTCTGCTTAGCAGTCAGCGCAACGCTGTTACAGCGCCAACGACCGGGACCAGGGTTCAAATCCTGCACTGTCTGTAAGGAGTTTGTACGTTCTCCCTGTGTCTGTGTAGATTTCCTCTGGGTGCCCTGGTTTCCTCCCACGCTTCAAAACGTACCGGGGTTTGGGAGTTAATTGGGGTATTTGGGCAGCACACACTCGTAGCCCAGAAGGGCCTGCTACTGTGATGTATCACTAAAATGTTTTAAAGATTAAAAGCAGCAGTAGGAAGGTTTGTGGAGATAATTTATCTGTGTGCAAGGCCCAACCCAGTGTCCCGGGACCCAACCCAATGCCCTGGGACCAGTCCCTGTGCCCTGGGGCCTCCCTAGTGTCCCGTGGCCCTGACCCACTCTCCCAGAGAGATCCACAGAGGTCAGTGAAATTAGACCATTGCCCAAATCTCCAGGTTCAGCCTGACGATAAACATTCAGCATCAGTGAAAATCAAAAAGGCACAGTTAGTGTAGCGGTTATCGCAAACACCTTTACAGCGCCAGTGATTGGGCCGGGGTTCGAATCCCGTGCTATCTGTAAGGAGTTTGTATGTTCTCCCCGTGTCTGCGTGGGTCAGGTTTCCTCCCATCCTTCAAAATTGATTGGGGGGGGTGGGTGTTGTAGGTCAATGGGATGTCAATTGGGCGGCACGGGCTCATGGGCCAAAAGGGCCTGTTACCAGGCTGTAGGTCGACATTTAAAATGTAAAAAACTTGAAGTAACATTGCAGGAGACCAAAGGTCACATCAATCTCACAGCTTGTGGAAATAAGCTATCAGGATAGGGAATAAGACTTAGCTGAAACCCCGCTCCACCCAAAAAAACCTTCAATAGAAGTAGATTCTTAAAGCAAAATATCAGCGACTCACAAATTTTTACCAATCGTTCTATCAACAAGCGAACAAGAATGGTCTCTGGGGCTTTTGTCCCCCAACAAAGAACAAGACGTGATCTCGTTGAGATGTAAAAGTGATGGATAGATGTGGGCAGAAAGTTCACCAGGTCGTTGTCCGGATTGGGAGAGCAGGAGCTACAAGGAGAGGTTGGATGCCTGTCCATGGCCAAACCATGGCCACCTGGAGTGACACCTAATATTCCGTCTGGGCATTAACATCGAGGTGGGGTAGGGGGGGTGTATGGAGCTGGTCGAGATGAAGGACCCAACAGAGGAGCTGATCGAGGTGAAGGTCCCTGTAAGGAGCTGGTCGAATTGGAGGTCTGGGTCCCTGTCGTGGAGCTATCGGAGGTGGTGGGTGGGGGTCCCAGTATTGAACTAGTTAAGGTGGGGGTTTCCAGAGGTGTTGGTGGAGGTGTGGGTCCCAGTCTTGCAGCTGGAGGAGGTGGAGGGGGGATTCTAGGACAGAGTGGGTCGAGGTGGGGGTCCCAGCGGTGGAGCTGGTGGAGGTGGTCCAAGATTTGGTGGTCCCAGACCTGGAGCTGGTTGAGTTGGGGGGGGCCTTGTCGTGGAGCTGGTGGAGGTAAGGGTCCCAGTATGGAGCCAGTTGAGGTGAGGGTCCTGGTGGTGGAGCTTGTGGAGGTGGGGTGTCCTAATGTTGAGCTGGTGGAGGTGGGGAATCCCACTATGGACCTGGGTGAGTCATGTCCCCGTTGTGGAGCTGGTGAAGGTGGGGGTCCTAGTCATGAAGCTGGTCAAGTTGCAGATCCCAGTCATGGACCAAGTCAAGGTGGGGGTCCTACTTGTGGAGCTGGTCGAGGAGGGGGTCCCAGCAGTGGAGCTGGTCAAGGTTGGGGGTCCCAGTACTGAGCTGGTCGAGGTGGAGCTGGTGAAGATAGGAGTCCCAGTATGGAGCTGGTCAAGGTGGGGGTCCCAGTCATGAAGCTAATCAATGTGTGGGTCCCAGTTGTGGAGTTGGTCGAGGTGAGGTCTCAGATTTGGAGCTGATGAAGGTGGAGGTCCCAGTCATGGAGCTGGTTGATTGGGGGTACAAGTTGTGGAGTTGGTGGAAGTGGGGGGGGGGGGATGACCTATTTATGGAGCTGATCAAGGTGGAGCTGGTTGAGGTAGGGGTCCCTATGGAGCTGGTCTGAGTGGAGGAAACAGTGGTGGAGCTGGTCAAGGAGGAGGTTTGGGTCCCTGTCATGGAGCTGGTGGAGGTGGGGATCCCAGTCGTGGAGCTGTTCGAGGAGGGGGATCCCAACGGTCGAACTGGTTGAAGTGGGGGCCCCAAGTTGGACCTGGAGAAGGTAGGGGCTCCATCGGTGGAGCTGGGGTGCCAGAGGTGGGGCGGGGGAGGTGGCGGTCCCAATCGTGGAGCTGGAGAAGATGAGGGTCCCAGTGGTGGGGCTGGTAACTTCCAGATCCTGGGGCCTCTATACGATCCCCATCCCTTTTTTGCGTGTGTGTGTGCGCGTGTGAATGTTAGTGTAAATCTATGACTAATTTTTTTAAGGGGAGGGGTTAAGGGGAGGGGGAGTGGAGAGGAATGGAGGGCAAGTGGTCGAGAAGAGGGAGGGATGGGGACGGGAGGGGAGAGGAGGTGGAGGGGGGAATGGGAGGTTCAGAGGGGAAGGGAGGAAACGAGCAGAGGTGGAGGGGAAGGGATGAGGGGAGGAGATGAGGAGGGAGGAGATGAGGGAAGGGGATGAGGGGAGGGGGTGAGGGAGGGGATGAGTAGAGGTGGAGGGGATGAGGGAAGGGGATGATGAGAGGGGAGGGGATAGGATGAGGGAAGGGGAGGACATTCACGCACTCGAATATCTGTAGAACACGTACAAGCCAGTACGTGTCCTCCGTCCAGATCACTGGAGGAGACCCCACTCCTGGTGGGGAGGAAAGTTTGGACAGGTCGCTTTGCTGCAAAGTTAAACCCGTGGCCCCAGAGACGGCGCTGAGCAGGTCATGAGAACACAGCAGAGGGATTGAATTCTCAGTAAACAAGTCTGTTCCAGCCTCAGCCGTCTCTCTCCAAGCGCCTGCACCATTCAGTCTTTCCGCTGAGCTTAAACAACAAAACCTCCTTCCTCCCCTCTCCTCTCCCTTCCCCTCCCCTTTGCCTTCTCCTTCCCTCCCTCCACCTTCTTTCTCCTCCTCCCTTGCCCCCTTCCCCTCCACCCTTGCCCCCTTCCCCTCCACCCTTGCCCCCTTCCCCTCCACCCTAATCCCTTCCCCTCCACCCTAATCCCTTCCCCTCCACCCTAATCCCTTCCCCTCCACCCTAATCCCTTCCCCTCCCCTTTACCTCCTACCTCCCTCGCCCCTTCCCCTCTCTTCCCTCCTTTTGTCCTCCCTCTGACTCCATCCCCCTCTCCTACATGCTCCCGCCATTTCATTTCCCCTCCCCTCCAGTATCTTTCTTCTCTCTCCCTCCTTTCCAGTCTCCTCCTGACCTCCTCCCGTCTCTACCTCTTTCTCCCCTTCCCCCTCCCCTATCGTCTCTCTCTCTCTCTCTCTCCCTCCCTTTCCACTGTCTCTCTCTCTCGTCTCTCCTCCTCCCCCTTCCCTTTCCAGTCTCTCTCTCCCCCCACCCTCTCTAGAGCTGTGCACTGACTCCAGGAAACCCTGGCACAGACAGCAATGCAGGGGCCATCTCCCTAGACAGACCCCTCCACCCCCCACCCCCCACCCCCAACTCACCGGCTGCAGGACCCGTCGGGGTTGACCCACCAGTGCACAGAGCGTGGCCAAGCCAAGCCGAACCCTCCCAAATTCCTCTCTCAGTGCAGACTGTACCATCCAGTCCTTCACAGGGAGGATCCTTTCACAACTTCCTGGTGAGCAGTGTTTCAATAGCAAAATCTTCACTGCTCAAAAAAAAAATGAACTGGCCGACAGACTGTAAGTGGGTGCCTACTCGAAAAGGATCACATAAAGCTGTCCTTCCTCCAAACTCAGCCCTGACAGACACACCAGGACATTGGGTGAAAACCCTGCAGCCAGAATATAAAGTTATAGGATACAAATCCCGCCTCCTCCCTCACCACCACCTGGGGCCCCAATCAGTCCTTGTGAGGGAAGCCAGACTTCCCTGGCGAATCTGAAGGGTCGTCCGATGGGTGCTGTAGATGTGGTCTCCTCCGTGTCGGGGGTCTCAGACCAGGAGATCGCTTTGTTCAGCGCCCTCGCCTTGTCCGCATCAGTGGCGGGGATCTCCCTCTCGATTCCGCGTCAGTGGCAGGGATCTCCCTCTCAATTCTGCGCCCTGCCCCCCCCCCAGCCTCGTGCACTGTCCCCACCCAAGGCCACCCATGAATTGAAGGGGAAACACCCTAATGTATGCCTGGGTGCTCTCCAACCAGACGGCATTGACATCGACCCATCCCGTTTCTGCCGGCCCACTTCCTCTTTTCCTCTAGCTCTCCATCCCCTTCCCTCTCAGCCACCCCGCCCTCCCTATTTGCTGGCCCTCCCCCCTTAATTCCACCTATTTCCTCCTCCCGGTGGGACCGTGATCCTCCCCCACTTCTCCCTTCCACCATTTTGTTCGGGTGCCTGCCAACATTTTTCTCACACCTTGATGTAGGGCTCATCAGGCCAGAAACACTGGCTCTGTCTCTTTATCTTTGCTGGATTAATTTCACTGTTTGATACACTGTGTTTCTCCTGCATTGTGTTTTTACAGTTGTGATATAATATTTTGTAGATGTATTTGGGAGATAAATTGGTAAAATTAGAGTGGGTTACATACACACACATTTTAAACAGATCTTATTTGAAATACTGAAGAATTCATATTCAGTGACTATGGAGAATGTTGTGCACATTTCACAAGTAGGTGCTAATTGAAATGATGCCATCAAATTAATCAACTGGAGACAGATCATCTGTGTTGAACATTTTTACAAGGCTTCTGACCTTTCTGCAAAGTGCTCACTCAAAAGTCACTCCTGGGTTCTTGTTTACTTAGAAACAACAGATAGGAACAGAAGACTAACTCCTATTGTTTGCTGGAGAAGGAAGGATCGGGGTGGGGGGGGGGGGGAGAGAGAGAGATCAGTCACAGCTGAAACAAGCAGGAAAAGCTGGTTGGAACTGAAACAGAAGCTCCAGAGTGGTGGATGGCTGGAAGTGCTATCTCTTGGAATAAGTGGAACAAGAAGGAACTCTGTGCTAGCCTGAAAGAAAGAGGTTACCATTTGGAGAACCCTGATGGGGCAATTTTCATCAGTGAGACATTGAAGTGACTAATGGTGGTACCTCAGTTGTGGACATCCTGGAACAACAAATCTCTCTCTGCAAACTCTACGAGAACTTCCCTGAGCGGTAAACATTTACCTTTCGAGCACCAAAGCCTGGTGAACTTTATACATGTTAAATTCTGTGCACAGTATAAGAATTGCCTGCAACCAGTGAATTTGGAAGAATGAGAAGTGAGATTGAACTGTGAACCAAAGAACTTTTCTTAAATTTATGCACACATCATACACGTGTGCTTAAAATTAGAAGGGGGATAAGTTGGGTAGTTAAGTTAATAGAGATAAGTTAAAGTTTGATTCTGTTTTCATGTTTAAAGATAATTAAAAACAACTTTTGTTTAAGTAACTACTTGTCTTGGTAAATGTCCATTGCTGCTGGGTTTTGGGGTCCTTTGGGCAGTAGGGATGTGTTGGGAAGAGTATCAGGTTCGGTGGGTTCACAGAGAGACGAATCTGGACACAAGTGTCACAATCACACGTAACCTTATTAACACTTGGGAAACAAATGGGAGAACGTTAAATGGTACTCGATCACTATTTCATTTAAGTAAAGGTAAAGTCAATCCCCTCGGACTCCGGTTGGACTCTGACCTATGCTCGACCCACTCACACATTGCAAACAGGGACTCATACACACACCCAGTTCCCTGACCAACAGGGTTTCTGCAAGTGTGGATCTATCGCAATACTATGGATCAGCTTCAGTGCAGTGCACACCTCAGCCGCAACACTTCCAGCGATGCCCACAGAAGCGACCTGGCACGGAGTGGTGTCTGGGGCTTGGACCACAAGGCAGAAGGAACGTGCTGTGCATTGGTGTCATATACAGAAGTAATCTGTGCTTCCACCCAATAATGACCCCAGAGTCAGTGGTTCTCAACCTTTTCCTTTCCACTCACATCCCACTTTAACTAATCCCTCTGCCATCGGGGCTCTGTGATTAGTCAGGGGTTGCTTAAGGTGGGATGTGAGTGGGAAGGGAAGGTTGAGAATCACTGCTCTAGATCCAATTGTGACTGAAATATTTTGCTTGAGAAAAATTGTCATTGGCCCATTTCCTTTGGAGATCTGAAACCGTGCACATAACGAGTCAAGGAGGGAATATTAAAGCAGGGGTTTTCAAACTTTTTCTTTCCACACATGCATAGACAGAAACACGCAGACGGACACACACACCCACACACACACACAACCAGTCATAACTCACACACACGGGTCCACGCGCGCACGCACTCACTCACACACACACACACACACACACACACACACACACACACACACACACACACACACACACACACACACAAAATGTGGTGATACACCACTAGCCGACTGCAGGGGGCAACCGCTGTACCTCCAGGAAGATCACCGGAGGACAGACCACACCTGGCCGGCTGTCAATCAACCGCCTGGGATATAATCCTGAGCCGGCCCCTCCAGTCACTCAGAAGTCACCAGTACGGCTACCATTGTAGCAGCGACTTTTAACTGAATAAAGCCTGTTGTACAGTCTTTGTCGAGTTTTGTGTAAGCTTACTGCTGGAGCAGCACATCATGGTGTTACACCTGGTTGTGTGTCGCGTGTTTTGCACCGAGGACGCTGTTTCGTTGGGTTGTACAATTGGCTTGACTTCAGGTTTCTCAGGAAATGCAGTCACTGTCGTGGCTTCCTGTCAAGTGAGGAGATGTTATGATGGAAAAGATATTTTAATCGCAAATACACTGGTGTTTTAGCAAACTTGGCAGATTGAGCCAGTCAAACAGGATCGTGACCCATCTGACTGCAAGCTCTATTCCACACTGCGTAACTCAGGTAAAGACCAGGCTCTTGTCCAAAAATAAAACCTCATCCCCAGGTAAGAGGTGTCCGAGGCCTGCTCTGTTTGTTGCTGTGTGTCTGCTGATCCAAACTATTTACCAGGCAGCTGTTGTTTGTTTGGGCAGTGACCCAGTCACACCTGGATATTACAACTTCCTCATCACGTTAGAACTGTCAAGTCAAAGCAAGTCATGCTTATTTATTGTTCATTCCCTGCTCGCATGGTGTTAGGTCTGCTTTGTTCATGAATGAGTGAGTCAGACACCAGACTGAGTCGAAATCAAGGTTCTTTGTTCTTTATTACCGGATTGTAACACTTGCAACTAACAGTGTTAGTTGGAGAAGGCGCATTCTGCCGTTATCAGCAAGTGGTGTTTTTTATATACCTTAGGATACGTACTTAGTAAATTATCATACCATGACATTGTCCAATGAATAAACTGTTGCTGTCCCTCTCTGCTAGCCTCCTGCACATCAATTTGTCATCCCCACTCTTATCTTGAGAGTACAAGGCCACAACTGCATCTTGTTACGGCCCAGCACTGGGTGACTCCCTCTACATTCCCAGCTCATGATGTTTTTACCTAACAATGGTAAGGGCGAGATAACCCTTCTCCAAGACCACAGAGCAGGTTTACATAAATAGAAGTTAAACACATTGAAATATTAAGACGTATACAGTAACAGTCCGCGGTGCCCTATCCACAAATGTTCTGGGAATTCAGGAGCCTGATGGCTTGTGGGGGGGGTGGGGGAGCTCTTGTCCACTCTGGACCTGAGGGCCCGAGTGCTACAGTCCCTCCTACCAGATGGCAGAAAGGAGAACCATTTACGTGAGGGGGGGTGTGGAGTCCTTCATGATGTTTATTGCCTTTTGCCTGCATCGAGTGAGGGTGACATATGTCACGGTGGGGAGCGAAACCCCAGCGATCTTTTCCACTGACTTCATGATCATCTGTGGGGTCTTTGCGATCTGAAGTGATGCAGTTTCCAAACTGGGCGGTGATGCTGTTCCACAGGATGGTCTCGATACCTCCTCTGGAGAACATGCGAGGGTGGAGGGCGGGAGATGGACTTTCCCTCAGCCTTCCTGGAAAGTTGAGGCGCTGCTGGGCTTTCTTGGCAATGGAGCTGGTGTTAAAGGGAATCAGATGAGACTCTCCACACTCCCTTTGGTGAAGGGGTTGAAGGCTCAGTGGGGAGCAGCAGTCCGGCATGGGGCACCAGAAACAGGGAGGACTGCCACAGTTGAGAAGGTGACCCGACGGGAAAGGTGACCAGAGCAGCAGACCAGTGGTTGAAGGGCCGGCGCAGGCTGCAGGCTGCTGGTGACTTGCAGTCGAAGGGCAAAACGTGGGCTGCTGGAGACTGGCTCACGGGAAGCAGGGTTTGGGAAGGGTGCTGAGGGAATGGAGGGCTCCCAAAGGGGCTCTGAAGGCATTGTATCAGAAGCTTGGATCTGGAGTTTGGAGTCGCCAATAGACCTACGTGGCTGCACGGGCTGCAGGAACACTGGAGGCAAAACCACGGACACTCAATGGCCCTGAGTGGACTTTGCTTCTCTTTCTTCAGTTGTTAGGAGTGTCAGCCAATTCTCACGGCGAGTCTTAGTTCTCCTTAAGGCAGACAGAAGTTGAAGTATACATAATGTAGATTCCATTTTTTTTGCATTATTATGGGACAATTATATTTTTAAAATTTAGGCATACAGTGCAGTAACAGGCTACTTCGGCCCACGAACCCGCGCCGCCTGATTTGCACCCCATTAATCTACACCCCCCCGGTACGTTTTTAAAGGGTGAGAGGAAACCTGAGTCCCCCCAGGGAAAACCCACGCCGACACGGGGAGGGCGTGCAAACTCCTTACAGACAGCATGGGATTCAAACCCAAGTCCACGCTCTCATTCACTCTGATAGGGAGACCACCTGCACACTGGAGGAACAGCACATCATCTTCCGTCGGAGCCCCCCTCCAATCAGGCAGCATTAACATCGACTTCTCTGGTCTCCGTTAGCCATCCCTCACCCCTTTTTCCCAATGTCTCCTTTGCTCTCTCTCTCTCTCTCTCTCTCTCTCTCTCTCTCCCTTCCCTTTTCCCTCTGTGTCCTTTCCCCAGCTCTGCTTCCACAGACCCCTCCTCCCAGTAAATTCTCTCTGTTCCTCTCTCCCGTGTCCCCTCCATATTCTATTAACACATTTTGTCTGTCAGTCTGTGCTCCCTCCGCGCTCTCTTTCCATCTCCACAGCCTTCTATACAGACACCGGTAAAACGCATAAGGCCGCTGACACCACGGTTGAAGTAAAAAAATGACTCTGGAGAAATGTGAAGTCACATGAGAGGGACCTTCTTCACTCAGAGAGTGGTGGCCGAATGGAATGATCTTCAAGCACTCGAGTGGAATGATCTTCCGGAAGAAGTAATTGCGACAGGGTCAGTTCTGTCATTTAAGAGGTTAGATGAGTATATGGATGTGAGGAGGTTGGAGGGTTATGGGCGTGGGAGTGCATCGGTGAAACTAGTGGAGTTTCACGTCGATCGGTGTGGACTAGAAGGGCCGAGATGGCCTGTTTCTGTACTGTAAATTGTTATACAGTTACATGGACTGGCTGAGTTCCTCCAATATTTCTGTGTGTTTGCAACCCGAGTTGATCAGGGCATTAAGGAGGCCTATGGTACGTGGGCCTTCATTAAGCCGGGGGATTGAGTCTGTGAGGTAATGCCGCAGCTCTCCAAAACTCTGGGGGGGGAGACCACAGCGAGCATTGTTTTTGCTTCTGGTCGCCTGATTTCAGGAAGGATGTGGAGAGGGCGGACAGGAGATTTACCAGGACGTTGCCTGGATTGGGAAACAAGGCAAGGTTAGCAGAGAGAGGACTTTTCTCTTCGAAATGAAGAAGGATGAGGGCTGACTGACTCGAGGCCGACAAGATTATGAGAGGCATGGACAGGGCGGATGGCCAGGGTGACCAAGCGCCAGAGGACGCCTGAACAAAGTGAGGGGAGGAAAATTTAGGGGAGAGGTCAGAGGTGATTTTATTCACACAGAGAGTGGTGGGTGCCTGGAATGCAGTGCCAGGGTGAAGGTGGAGGCTGTTGCAATAGGAATATTTAAAAGATTCTTGGAAGCACACCGATGAAACTAAAATAGAGGGAGGTTGATTTAAATGGGCAAATAGATGAAAATGATTGGATGCAATTATATAAGGAAAATGTGACAAAAATTATTAATTACTGTTAGATATAAACTGCTCCAGTATAACTCCTCAAAAATTTAAAAAAAACTGAATCCAACATGATCAGATTTATGCCTTAGATGTGATCAGGAAGTCGGTTTGTTTTTGCATTCTACTTGGACATGTCCGAGAGTAACACCTTTTTGGTTAGAGGAAGGGAATTGTTTTGGAGAGAATATTAGGGGTTACACTCCCACTGGACCCGATGTTATTTTTGTTGGGTAATATTAAAGCAGTTAGACCAGTGGTTCTCAACCATTTTATTTCCACTCACATCACACTTTAAGTAACCCCGATGCCATCGGGGCTCTGTGATTGGCAAGGGACTGCTTAAATTGGGACGTGGGCAGAAAAGGAAGGTTGAGAATCACTGCTCAAGACCTAATTGTTACGGAAATCTTTTGCTTGAGAAAAATTGTCATTGGCCCATTTCCTTTGGAGATAAGAAACCAAGTCAATTAAGTACGATTAAAACAGTGGTTTTCAACTTTTTTCTTTCCACTCACGTCCCACCTTAAGCAATCCCTGACTAATCACAGAGCCCTGATGGCATAGGGATGACTTAAAGTGGGATGTGAGTGGGAAGAAAAAGGTTGAGAACCTCTGGTTAGACCTAAATTGAAGTTAATTCTGTACCAGATTGAATTTTTATGACCGGCTTTATCTATTTCTTGGAAATGCATAGGCATTACTTGGAAATCAGATACAGATTTAGGGATGGAGAGATGGCCCACTGAATTATGTAGCTGTATTCCACTTGAGAAAATAACATAATGTACGTAATAAATATCAATTGTTTTTGGAAAATATGGAGCCCATATTTACCGTATGAGTGATGATGTAATGGGGGAGCGTATTATACTGACTGCTTGCTATTGACTCTGGCTGTAGAGATTCTCTGCCCTACAACAGATGGAGATGTTTTCCCACTGGCCAGTATAGAGGTGGCAGAGAGTCTGTTAATAAAAGCCCCGTATTAGTAGAACACTTGCCTGGTCCATGTCTATGGTATATCAATTTTATTAACAGACTCTCAATCATGGATAATTCCCTGAAACCAGGAAGACTCGAGATAGATCAAGGTGCCACCCGAGCTGGAGAAAATTTTCACCACTGGCTCCAGTGTTTTGAAGTGTACATGCGAGCGAACAATGTTACATAAGACACCGTGAAGATGGACCATCTCGTGGCTCTCCTCAGAGAAGAACCCTACTCCGTGGTTAGGGAGACAGGCGTGTACCAGAATGCACTGAATCTGCTCAGAATCTATTATGATAAGCCACAAAATACTTTGTTTGCAAGACATCAGCTTCACACGCCGGAGAGAGCAAAGATGTTTTCGCGCTCGCACTTAAAGGGCTATCCAGAGCTTGTGCCTGCACTGCTGTCATGGCTGAAGTCCACCAAGAATCCTTCATGCTGGACGCATTCATAAGAGGATTGGAGTTGGGGTACATCAGACAATGCTTCCTGGAGACCCCGGGCCTAAATTTTAATGCTGCTCTACAACAATCGAAGACCCTCAGGGCTATGCTACAAAGTGCTAAAGCCCTTGAGAAGGAACAAGGTGCTGAAACAGCACCCTCCCCCCCCCACCCCAAGGCCCGCCTGCGGCAATGACCCACTGCTGAACCCCACTAAACCGCAGCGTAGAGGCTGCTACAGAAGTTGTAACTTCTGCGGATTGGCGCTGCACGTTCGCTCTCAGTGCCCCGTGCAACAAGCTGATTGTGCCAACTGCGGAAAGTGAGGGCACTGGGCTAGAGTCAGCCGGGTGCGAGGGTCCTCGCCTAGCTCACACCGTGAGTTGAAGAGTAAGAAGATGAAGAAGAGCTCAAGCATTACCAATAAGCACGGGGTGCCGCCGCAACACTGCTGTGTTGACCTGGAGAGCCAACGATTCACCTTGCTCTTCTCCTTCTACTTCTGAAATCGTGAGGGGAACTTCCAGTGACGAGGTGAGCTCTGACAGATCGCCGCTGCGGGGAGACTCTGTTCTGGCGTCGATGACGATAAACCAAGATGAGCCCCAAGGGCTGAAGCAGCCTGTTGACTGTTCAATTCGGGCAATACTGACAGCTACATCCACCCCTCGGCCGCAAGCTCCCTGAACCTTAACCTGTATCCATCTAAACGCAAAATTTCTATGGCTTGTTCTGGACTAAAATGAGATGTTACAAATTGCTGTAGGATAACCCTGAAGGTACAGGGAAACGAGTACAAAGATTTCAAATTACATGTGCTCTCTGGTCAGTGTGCTCCGATGATATTAGGATTAGATTTCCAGTGCCAAATGAAAAGTATTATACTGGTGTTTAATGGCCCATTACCATCGATCACCCCAAGAGGCTGTTTGCTGATTATCAACTCTATAGATTAAACCTCCACGTCTTTTTATCGATCTAACCCCGGATTGGAAGCCTATAGCTACAGAGAGAAGGCATTATAGCAAAGAGGACAGACCCTTTATTACGAATGAGGTTAGTTGTTAATCAAGAGAAAAAAAATCATCGAACCTAGTACAAGTCCTTGACATGCCCAAGTAGTAGTCGTCAAAAATGGCGCGAAACCTAGAATGGTCATGGACTACAGCCAAACTGTAAACAGGTTTAAGCATCGAGATGCTTATCTCCTGCCTCGTATCTCAGGCGTGGTAAATCAGATTGCACAATACAAAATATATTGCACAATTGATCTGAAATCAGCCGACCACCAGGTACCTATTCATAAGGACGAAGGCAGTTTTATTGCTTTTGAGGCAGACAGCAGACTATTTCAATTTAAAAGGGTCCCTTTTGGAGTACCAACGATGCTTCCGTTTTCCAAAGAGAGGTGGATAAGCTAGTAGATGCTCACAACTTGCAAGCCACCTACCCTTATCTGGACCATGCCCCAATATGTGACAAGGACTTAAATGATCACAATCGGAAAAACTTACAAAAATTCTTCCAGGTGGCCAAGGATCTCAATTTGACTCTGAACAATGACAAGTGTGTATACTGCATTAAACGTCTGGCCATTCTGGCCATATCGTAGCGAGTAAAGGGGAGATTAGCCCTTGACCTAGAGGGAATGAGACCACTCATGGAGCTGCCCCCACCTGCGACACAAAAGTCCCTCAAGCGCAACCTGGGTTTTTTCTCCTATTACACTCACTGGGTGCCCAATTACACAGATAAGGCGAGGCCACTGTTTAAAACTACTAGTCTGAAGAAGCCCTCTGTGCTTTTGAACACATCAAACAGGATAAAGCCAAGGCTACAATGTCAGCTATTGGTGAGGATTTACCATTCCAAATGAAATCTGACACGTCCAATTGGGCTTTAACAGCAACACTAAATCAAGCTGGTAGACTTGGGGCCTTTTTCTCTTGGACATTACACGGGCCGGAGGTCAGGCAATCCTCTATCGAAAAGGAAGCGCGAGCCATTGTAGAATCCATTCACTATTGGAGACACCTTTTAGATGGAAAGAAATTCACATTACTGACTGATCAACAATCTGTTGCCCACATGTTCAACATTAAATTGGAGAGCAAAATTAAAAATGATAAGATTATAACCATATAACCACTTACAGCACAGAACAGGCCAGTTCGGCCCTACTAGTCCATGCTGTAACAAATCCCCACCCTCCTAGTCCCACTGACCAGCACCCGGTCCATACCCCTCCAGTCCTCTCCTCTCCATGTAACGATCCAGTCTTTCCTTAAATGTAACCAATGATCCCGCCTCAACCACATCTTCCGGAAGCTCATTCCACATCCCCACCACCCTTTGCGTAAAGAAATTTCCCCTCATGTTCCCCTTATAATTTTCCCCCTTCAATCTTAAACCATGCCCTCTAGTTTGAATCTCCCCCACTCTTAATTGAAAAAGCCTATCCACATTTACTCTGTCTATCCCTTTTAAAATCTTAAACACCTCTATCAAGTCCCCTCTCAATCTTCTACGCTCCAGAGAAAAAAGCCCCAGTCTGCACAACCTTTCCCTGTAACTCAGACCCTGAAATCCTGTCAACATTCTTGTGAACCTTCTCTGCACTCTCTCTATTTTGTTTATATCTTTCCTATAATTTGATGACCAAAACTGTACACAGTACTCCAAATTTGGCCTCACCGATGCCTTGTACAATTTCATCATAACCTCCCTACTCTTGAATTCAATACTCCGATTTATGAAGGCCAACATTCCAAATGCCTTCTTCACCACACCATCTACCTGAGTATCAGCCTTGAGGGTACTATTTACCACAACTCCTAAATCCCTTTGTTGCTCTGCACATCTCAATAGCCTACCATTTAATGCATATGACCTATTTAGATTTGCCTTTCCAAAATGTAACACCTCACACTTATCTGTATTAAATTCCATCAGCCATTTCTCAGCCCACACCTCCAGCCTCCCTAAATCACCTTTTAATCTACAGTAATCTTCCTCACTGTCCACAACACCACCAATCTTTGTATCATCCGCAAACTTGCTTATTCAATTCTCCACCCCTACTTCCAGATCATTAATATATATAACAAACAATAGTGGACCCAGGACCGATCCCTGTGGAACTCCACTAGTCACCGGCCTCCAATTGGACAAACAATTTTCTACCACTACTCTCTGACACCTCCCATCCAACCATTGCTGAATCCATTTCACTACCTCCTTATTTATACCTAATGCCTCTACCTTTTTTCCTAACCTCCTGTGGGGAACTTTGTCAAAAGCTTTACTAAAGTCTAAATAGACAACATCCACAGCTTTCCCTTCATCAACCTTTTTTGTAACCCACTCGAAAAACTCAATCAGGTTTGTCAAGCATGATCTACCCCTGAAAAAACCATGCTGATTACTCCCTATCAATCCCTGTACCTCCAAATATTTGTAAATACCATCCCTCAGAACACTTTCCATCAACTTACCCACCACAGACGTCAGACTCACGGGCCTATAATTCCCAGGTTTACATTTGGTCCCTTTCTTAAACAACGGAACCACATGCGCCACCCTCCAATCCTTTGGCACTACCCCCGTGACCAGTGACATCCTAAATATCTCTGTTAAAGGCCCCACTATCTGTCCGCAAGCCTCCCTGAGTGTCCTTGGGAATATTTTGTCCGGTCCCTGAGATTTATCCACCTTTATCTTTTTCAACACAGCCATCACTACCTCCTTGGTTATCCTTATATGTTTCATGACCCCACTATTTTTCTTTACTTCAACTGGTTCAATATTTTTTTTCCCTAGTGAATACCAAGGCAAAGAAATCATTCAAAATTTCCCCCATTTCCTCTGACCTCACTCAGCCTACCTTTGCTATCTACAAGGGGACCAATTTTATCCCTCACTAATCTTTTACTTTTAATGTACCTATAGAAACCCTTTGGATTTATTTTTACTCTGTCTGCCAAAGCCTCTTCGTGCCTTTTTTTTGGCCTTTCTTATTTCTTAAGATTCCTTCTACACTCCTTGCAGTCCTCCTTCAAACTCTCAGCTCCCTGCTCTTTATTCCTCTTGTACACCTCCCTTTTTCTCCTAACCAAATTTCCAATATTCCTCGAAAACAAAGCCTCCCTATGACTTCCAGCCTTTCCTTTGATCCTCACTGGGACATCTCTACTCTGTACCCGCAAAATTTCTTTTTTTAATATCCTCCATTTTTCATTTACATCCTTACCTGAAAATATCCTGTCCCACTCAATACTCCCCACATCCCTTCTTATTCCTTCGAAATTTGCTCTTCTCCAATTCAGAACCTCAACTTTAGGCTCTTCCCTAAAACTATCCGAAAACTAACAGAGTTATGATCACTCGACCCAATTTGTTCTCCAACATTAATGTCCGATACCTGACCTAGCTCATTCCCTAACAGGAGATCTAGTATTATACCGTTCCGAGTTGGTTCTTCTACTGATTGATTTAGAAAACAATCTTGAACACATTTAACAAACTCTAGCCCATCCAGCCCTCTAACTGTATGGGTATCCCAATCAATGTGAGGGAAGTTAAAATCTCCCATGATCACTACCTTATGATTCTCACACATATACGTTATCTCCCTACAAATTTGTTCCTCTAATTTTCTTGGCCCATTTGGTGATCTGTAATACACCCCTATTAGCACCTTCATGCCTCCTTCACCCCTCAATTCCACCCAAACAGCCTCACTGGACAATCCCTCCAGACCATCCTGCCACCTCACGGCAGTAATGTCCTCCTTAACAAGCAGAGCAACTCCTCCCCCTTTTTTACCCCCTGCTCTGTCACATCTAAAACAAATGTATCCTGGAATATTAAGTTGCCAGTCCTGCCCCTCCTGTAGCCAGGTCTCACTAATTGCCACAATATCATGACCCCAAGTATATGTCCATGCTCTAAGCTCATCTACCTTGTTCACTATGCTTCTTGCAAGAAAATATATGCATTTCAGAGAATGACCCTCACCTATATTCTCTTTTCTACCTTTTACCCTAATCTTCATCCTACCTTTGTTATCGTTATTATTCCTATCTAGGTGGCCGTGCTCCCTTGACACTGAACTCACACTCTGTTCCCCACCCCCCCCTGCCAAACTAGTTTAAACCTTCCCCCACATCTCTAGCAAATCTGCTTGCCAGCACATTGGTCCCCCTCCAGTTCAAGTGGAGTCCGTCCCTTTTGTACAGGTCCAACCTTCCCCAGAAGAGATCCCAATGATCCAGAAATCTTATCCCTTGCCCCCTGCACCATCTCTTTAGCCACGCATTCATCCTCCACATCCTCCTGTTTCTACCCTCACTAGCGCGTGGCACCGGCAGCAATCCAGAAATTACTACCTTGGAGGTCCTATTTTTTAACTTCCTACCTAATTCCACATAATCCTGTTTCAGGACCTCATGTGTTGGCAAATTGAACTTTCTACTTATGACTACAATATACTCTAACACCCGGGAAAATTCAATGACTCCCTGGACGCTCTTTCTCGCATGACCTGTGCAATTCTGCAGCTGGACCGTTTGAAAAGCCTTCATGATGAATTATGTCACCCAGGGTCACTAGATTTTGTCATTAAGTCCCTCAATTTGCCATACTCACTAGAAGATATCAAGAAACTGACTAGCGAGTGTCCAGTCTGTGTGGAGTGTAAACTACACTATTATAAACCTTCCACTTCTATACTGATTAAGGCATCTAGACCCTTCGAACACCTCAGCATGGATTTTAAAGGACCGCTACCCTCAAACAATATCTTCTCCCTTAACATCATTGATGAATTCTCTTGTTTTCCCTTCACTATACCATGTGCTGATGTTTCTGCTAGTACTGTTATTAAATGTCTTGATATGATTTTCAGTATTTTCCGTTATCCTAACTTCATTCATAGTGACAGAGGGTCAGCTTTTATGAGTACAGAACTTAGGCAATACCTTCTTGATAGGGGAATCACTACTAGTCGTACTACAAGCTATAACCCATGGGGTAAGGGTCAGGTGGAGTGCAGTAACGTACAATCTGGAAAGCTATCGGGCGGGAGGGAGAGATGGCAGCGTGAATCAGGTGAGGGGGAAAGATAGCAGTGCGAATCGGGCGGGCGAGAGGAGGGGTGTGTTATTATACACGGGGGTAAAATTTTTCTCCCCTTTTTCCCCTCAAAAATGAGGGGGGGTTGCATTATACACAAAACGCATTATACACGAATATTTACGGTATATTGATGTGGTTTTAAAATTCTTAAATAAAATAATAAAAAAATAAAAAAATAGAGGGTTGTGGGTGTGCAATAGGGAAGGGGTATATTGTTGAGTGGATTTATATGGGTCAGCATAACATCATGGGCTGAAGGGCCTGTGCTGGAATAATCGACACTAATATTTCACCAGAAACCTGCTCTCTGGACCCCTCTGCTGGCCTCTGACTGAATGGCCGCTGCCTCCTGCTCCCACCCTTAGGTCTCTCCATAAGAAAGATATGCAGTGGAAGAGAGAATCGCCGTGTCACAACTTTGACTATCTTCTTGGACATTAAAGAGTGCGCCATGATGTGCCCTCGGTAGATGGACTTCCCACAGGCACCTTAAACATATAGGAGGAGATCGTCAAAGGGAGAACAGAGCATTCATCCTCTCTGTGGGAAAATTTAATTCACCAGGGTCCCTGTCTCTCTGCGCCCGCCCCCCCGCCCTCCCCACTCCCATGGAACTGACCATTCTGACCATGACATTAATCCCAGAGACGAGGGGCTCAGTTGATTGAGTCGTCTGGGACTGAAGTTGCTGAAATTGAGAAGAATGAAAGACTTAGAATCATTACAGCACAGGCCATTCAGCCAATGTTGTGCTGACCCATATATTCCTAAAAAAAGGCTCAACCCTCCCTACCCTATAACCCTCCATTTTTTTTTCATCCATAGGCCCGTCTAAGAGTCTCTTAAATGCCCCCAATGTTCCAGCCCCCACCACCACCCCTAGTGAGGTGTTCTAGCCCCCCCCGCCACTCCCTTTGTAATAAAACTTACCCCTGATGTCTCCCCTAAACTTCCCTCCCTTCACTTTGTACAGATGTGTTTGCTGAGCCTGCCCTGGGAAACAGGCGCTGGCCGTCCACCTTATCTATGCCTCTCATAATCTTGTCGACTTCTATCAAGTCTCCTCTCACCCTTCTACTCTCCAGAGAGAAAAGTCCTGACTCTGCTAACCTGGCCTCATAAGACTTGTTTCCCAATTCAGGCAACACCCTGGTGAATCTCCTTTGCCCCCTCTACACAGCTTCCACATCCTTTCTATAATGTGACCAGAAATGATCCCTATAAATGTGGTCTCACCAGAGATTTGTAGAGTTGCACTACCGATAAGTTGTAATTCTGCCGCGCCCACAGGAAAAGAATCTCAGGATTGTACGTGACGTCGTGTGACAATAAATCTGAACTTTGTAGAGGAGCCTCTCTGCTCCTGAACTCATCCCCCTGACTAATGAAGCCCAGCATCCCATAGGCCTTCTTAATGATCCTATCAATCTGTGAGGTGACCTTGTGGGATGAATGGATTTAAACCCCAAGGTCCTTCTGTTCATGCACTCTCTTAAATAACTGACCATTAATCCTGGACTCAGCCTTCAGGTTATTCCTTCCAAAATGCATCACCTCACCTGATCCAGATTGAATTCCATCTGCCACTTCTCCGCCAACTCTGAATCACTGTTACCATCAGGAAAGAGGTCTAGGGGGCCATAAAACTCGCAGGATCAGGAGCTGCTGAACAGGGAAAGGTTAAACAGGTTCAGACTTTATTCCCTGGAGGGCATTCTTCTACGCTCCACAGAATAAAGTCCCCACCTGTTTCCATGTAGCTCAACTCCTGAAGATCCAGCAACATCCTGGTAAATCTTCTCTGCACTCTCTTGATCTTATTGACATCCTTCCTGAAGTTAGGCGACCTGCTTCTTAGGTGTGTGCAGTTCACGTAGTAGTTAGATCAACGCTGTTCTAGCACCAGAACTGGAGATCGTGGGCTACCAGCTGAGAAATTTGGATGGGTCCATGGACGGGAGGGTAGAGAGAGGGAGATGGACTGGGTGCAGGTCAGTGGCACGAGGCAGGACAATAGTTCAGCACAGACTGGATGGACTGTAGTGTTTATACACAACAGTCTCTTTATTCTAGTATTTCCTAATTTCAAAGTACCATCTTCCAAAGCGTGAGCTGCGATATCCCAAATTTAGATCTCTTTAATCCAACGAATCAAACTCTATGTCTGTTACTTTATGTAGTAGTTTTAATTTGTTGATAAAATAGATCAACATTTTGCATGGCTTTGCAACAAGACTTTCATAACAGTGAATAAAGTATTTACTGTATGATAGAGGTTTATAACAAATGTAAAGAAGCTCAGACTTTAAAAAGATACCTAACGGTATCCAGAAAAATTTCTCGTGCTCATGCTTCCTTCATATCTGGTTGAATGATGAGCAAGTCATTAGTCTGGGCTGATATCATGACATATTACATCACAGTCACTATGGCAACACTACAAACAATAGTCCTCTTAAAGAGACAGGCACAAGAGTTTAAAAAAAACACAAGGTTTTAAACTTTAACATTGATCTCTCGTTCTAAGAAGAGCAGATTTTGGAATCTCAAGTGGTCACCAATCAGCTGGTTTTGTTTTGAGGCAGCATCCTGACGGGAGACACTGCCTGAGTTGCATAGAATCACGGAACACTTCAGCACAGAAAAGAGGCCACTCGGCCTCTCTAGTCCATGCCGAAACATCACTTCACTCGTCCCATTGACCTCCACCCATTCCATGACCCTCCAGACCTCCCCCATCCATGTATCTATCCAACTTATTCTTAAGAGTAGGCCCCCATTTACCACGTTGGATGACAGCTGGTTCCACACTCCCACCACCCTCTGAGTGAAGTTCCCCTAAACATTTCCCCTTTCACCCTAAGACCACATCCTCTCGTATTTATCTCTCCTAATTGAACTGGAGCCTCCTCGCATTTATTCTGTCCATCCCCCTCAGAATTTTGTAGACCTTTATGAAATCTCCCCTCATTCTTCTACGCTCCACGGAATAAAGTCCCCACCTGTTTCCCTGTAGCTCAACTCCTGAAGATCCAGCAACATCCTGGTAAATCTTCTCTGCACTCTCTTGGTCTTATTGACATCCTTCCTGAAGTTAGGCGACGCTGTTCTAGCACCAGCGATCTGGACTGGGGGGTTCGAATCCCTCGCTGGCTATAAGGAGGCATTTGCACTTTTTCCCCGTATCTGCATGGGTTTCTTCCGGGCGCTCTGGTTTCCTCCCATCCGTCCGAAACATACTGGAAGGGTTTTTAGGTCAATCGGGTTTGTGGGCTGAAAGAACCTGTATGTGTACATAAAAAAAATATAAAGTAAATTTTAAATTCTCATTGTTCAATAAGGAATGTCTTTCCTTCCTTAACGTTCACCATAATTAAACTGTAAATAATTGAAAGCGTTATGGATTCAAGACCGTTTAAATAATTAAGTGAAGGTCTTTGGATCTGGACAGAAATAATTAGAGGTTACTTCCCATTCATCAGACCTCTCTGCGTCTTTCAATGGAGTGAACAGACCTCATTAAAGCAGAGCGCATCCTAATTACCTGACTAAAGGTGGCTTCATGGAGGAAGGATTCAGCTCACTCCCAGGGAGACAGGGTAGTTAAGAAAGCTTACGGGGCGCTACCCTCCATAAGCCGAGAGATCGAGCTGATGAGCCGCGAGGTAATGATGCAAAACTATGGTCAGACCCCACTTGGAGAACTGTGTCCAGTTCTGGTCGCCTCGTTATAATGAAGACATGGAAGCATTGGCAAAGGTGCAGAGGAGATTTACCAGGAAGATACCTGGTTTAGGGAGGGTGCGTTATGACAGAGATTAATCGGGGCTGGGGCTTTAATCTTTGGAGAGAAGAGGGATGAGAGGAGACATGATAAAGGTATACAAGATATTAAGAGGAATAGATGGAGTGGACGGTCAGCGCGCCTTCCCAGGACACCACAGATCAATACAGGATGGCATGGCTTTAAAGTGGTGGGGTGGAAGTTCAAGAGAGATATTAGAGAAAGGTTTTTTTACCTAGAGAGTAGATGGTGCATGGAATGCTCTACTTGGGTCAGTGGGGGAATTGACAAATTTCAAGAGATGGCTGGACAAGCATATGGAGGGTTATGTGGGAGGCAGGGTCTAAAGGTCGGCACGATGTTGTTGGCCGAAGGGCTTATACTGTGCCCTGTCCCATTCTATGTTCAATCTCCTGTCTGCACCAACAATGCTGAGGTGCAGGGGACAGGTTGAGAGCTTTATGTTCCCCGGAGGGGTGGGGGTGATGAACATCCATGTGGATGTCCCAGCCACGTTGATAACCCGAGGGCCCCCCCCACTCTCGACAAAGGACTGCTGCGCCCACCCCAACATCATGGAGCCACTCATCGTGGAATCGGGCTCCTTGGCCTAACTTGCCCATGCCAAGTATCTCAATTATCTCAAGTATCTCAAGTTCACTGTCATCCGATTGCACAAGTACCACCCAACGAATCAGCGTTCTCCGGTCCTCAGTGCAAAACACGCGGACACACAACCAGATATAACACACACACACAGACAAACAATACATACGCAGGACAAGTATTTGTATGTACTGTAAGGAGTTTGTAGGGTTCTCCCCGTGTCTGCGTGGGTTTTCCCTGGGCGCTCCGGTTTCCTCCCACCGTTCAAAACATACCAGGGTGTAGGTTAATTGGGCGGAACAAGCTCGTGGGCCAAAATGGCCTGTTACTGTGCTTTATGTCTAAATTTAATTTAACAAACAAATAAATAAATATTGTTTCATAAATAGGAGAGTCTCGGACGGTCAGTGCGAGCAGCTTCTTTGGTCGTTCAGTGTCCTCACTGCCCGTGGGAAGATGCTGTTCCTCAGCCTGGTGGTGCTGGCTCTGATCCTCCTGTATCTCTTCACTGATAGGTGCAGCTGAAAGACGCCGTGTGCGGGGGTGGAAGGGGGTCTTCAATGATTTTTTGTGGCCTCTTTGGCCATTGGTTGATGGGGGGGTGGAGGGAGACTCTAGTGTTCCTCTTTGCCACTCTTCTTGTCTTGTGGATTGACCTCCGATCTATTTCTCTGCAGCAACTGTCCTCACACCGTGATGGAGCCCAGCCAGGACACTCTCGATAGACAAGACGGTGGCCTTGCCTACTTCAGTCTTCTTGGGAAGTGCAGTGGCTGTTGCACCCTCCTGAAAAGTGAGGAGATGTTGAGTGTCCGCGATAGGTCACTCATTAAGTGAACTCCAAGGAACTTGGTCTCTCCACTATCTTCACTACAGAGTTGTTGACATGTAGCAGAGGGCGGTCGTTCCTGGTCCTCCGGAAGTCCACGTTCATCTCATTCATCACATTGAGACACACCATCACATGACCGGTGAGGACCAATTGCGTGCCAGCCTCACCTGTGGACAGACTTAACCATTGATTGGCACCTGGAAGACCAATCACTTGTCAGCTGCAAGGGTCAATTAGGTACCAGCCTCGCAGGTGGACTTATCTAACCCCTTGATTGGCAGGTGAGATGACTTCCGAGCTCTTGCCTGCCGGAGAGGTCACGGGACCCTCCCATTCCAGGGGCTTATTGTGGTGTGAGTTGATCATTGTGGCTTCTTTCTGACTAATTGAGTTGAGGGGTGGCAGGAACTGTTATACAGGTATACTCCGCTTTACGAAACTAAAGCATTCCTAGGAAACCTTTCAGAAGCTAAAATGGCATAAAGCGAAGACCCAGCCACTACTATTGAAGGCTATTTTTGTGAAAGTGTATTTGTGTAAAGCAAGGAGTCATGGAGTCTTCCTGTATTGATCACGGTGCGTAGCTGTGGGTGGTGGGTACTGCAGGTTTTATCCTCGTTTAGTTACCGAATCTGTGGGTGGTACTTTTACTGTGTCCAATACTGTGAATTGCAGGTGTCTTGCCAGAGTGAGTGTGTGTGTGTGTGTGTGTGTGTGTGTGTGTGTGTGTGTGTGTGTGTGTGAATGTGTATGAGTGGGTGGATGTGTGTGTAAATGTGTGTGTGCATGTGGGCATGCAGTTTTGTGTGTGTGAGTGTGTGAATGTGTGAGTGCATGCATGTGTGCAATTGTGTGTGCGTGTATGTTTGTGTATTTGTGTGTGGGGGTTGGGGGATGTGAGTGTGCGAAGAGTATGTGGGGAGTGTGTGTGTGGGCATGTGTCTGTGTCTGTATTTGTGTGTGTGTGTGAATGTGTGTATGTGTCTGTGTCTGTGTGTGTATGTGTGTGTGTGGGTGTGTTTGTGTCTGTGTGTATGTGTGTGGGTGGGGGTGTGTGTTTATGTGGGTGTGTGTGGTTGTGTGTGTGTGGGTGTGTGGTTGTATGTGTGTGTGTGGTTGTTGGTGTGGATGTGTGTGCGTGTGGTTGTATGTGTGTGTGTGGGTGTGTGTGAGAGGGTGTGTGTGGGTGAGTGGGTCTGTGTGTTTGTGTGTGCATGTGAGTGGGTGTGTGTGTGTGGCTGTATGTATAACTGTATATATGGGTGTGTGTGTGGGTGTGTCTGTGTGTGGGTGTTCGTGTGATTGTGTTTGTATGGTTAGGTGTGAATGGCTGTATGTGGGAGGGTGTGTGTGTTGGTGTGTATGTGTGGGTGGGTGTGTGTGTGGTTGTGTGTGTGTGGTTGTGTGTGTGCGGGTGTGTGTGTTGGTGTGTGTCTGTGTGTGTGGGGGTGTGTGTGGGTGTATATGTGTGTGAGTGGTGCATGTGAGTGTGTGTGAGTGAGAGAGTGTGTGTGTTTGTGTGTGTGAGGGTGTTTGTTTTGTGTGGGTGTATGTGTGTGTGGCTTTGTGTGTAACTGTATGTATGGGTGTGTGTGTGTTTGTGTCTGTGTGTGGGTGTTTGTATGCTTGTGTTTGTGTGGTTGGGTGTGAGTGGCTGTATGTGGGAGGGTGAGTGTGTGTTGGTTTGTATGTGTGGATGGGTGTGTGGGTGTGCGTGTGTGTGTTTTTGTGAGTGTGTGTGGTTGTGTGTCAGTGAGTGGGTGTGTGGGTGAATGGGTGTGTGTGTTTGTGTGTGTGTGTGAGTGGGTGTGGGTGTGTGTGTGGCTGTATGTGTAACTGTATGTATGGGTATATGTATGGGTGTGTGTGTGCTTGTGTCTGTGTGTGGGTGTTTGTGTGCTTGTGTTTGCGTGGTTGGGTGTGAGTGGCTGTATGTGGGAGGGTGAGTGTGTGTTGGTTTGTAAGTGTGGATGGGTGTGTGGGTGTGCGTGTGTGTGTTTTTGTGAGTGTGTGTGTGGTTGTGTGTGGTTGTGTGTGTGTGAGGGTGTTTGTTGTGTGTGGGTGTATGTGTGTGGTTGTGTTGGTGTGGGTGTATGTGTGTGGTTGTGTGTGTGTGTTTGTGTGTGTGTGTGTGTTTGGGTGTGTGTGTGGGTGTTTGTGTTTGTGTGTTGGCGTGGGTGTGTGTGTGAGTTTGTGTGTGTTGGTTTGTGTGGGTGGGTGTGTGTTTGTGTGTGTGTGTGTGTGGGTGTTTGGGTGTGTGTGTGGGTGTGGGTGTTTGGGTGTGTGTGTGGGTGTGTGTGGGTGTGGGTGTTTAGGTGTGTGTGTTTGTGCGCGTGTGTGTGTGTGTTTGGGTGTGTGTGTGTGTGTGTGTGTGTGTGTGTGTGTGTGTGTGTGTGTGTGTGTGTGCACGATCCCTGTTGCACTCCCCCCATGGATAAATTAAGATCTTTTGCAACAATCAACGAGGCCAGAGTCGTTGCTTCTTGCACCCTCCAAAATGCTTCTCATACCACAGCCTGCAATCCCGGAAGATGGATAGATAGTCAGCGCTGGATGAACCCTCGATGCCCCGCTGCCTGCACCCGTGGGTGGCCCACTTAGCTAGGCCCAGGAGCAAAGTGACCGGGTGATCCCCTGAGTGACCCTCCCGGCCCCTCCTACAAGGTGACCGAAAATCAGGAGCACGGAGATGGAAGCACAGCCAAAACTCGAGGAGCAGCCCTTTTGGATATTCTAACAGGGGCAGCAACCTGTCGCAGTCCACGTATGCATGGTTTACCATCTCCTGCCGACTGCAGAAACAACAGGCAGTTGGGGAGCACATCCACAGGCTTGGTGCTCCTCGACAGAATTTGGATCTCCACCAGTAGAGGGTAGCATCTCCAAACTGGTCGATTCCTCGTTCTCAGGTCAGGATCAACATCAGAATGTATTGGCACGAGCGTGTCACCATATTCGACGTTTTGGTCGTGCCCATGGTTCAGGAATCTGATGGCTGAGGAGATGAAGCTGTGCCGCTGGGTGCTCGTCTTCAGGGTCCTGGACCTCCTTCCCGATGATAGTAGAGTGAAGAGGGCATGGCCTGGGTTGTGAGGCTGCTTTCTTGAGACAGTGTCTCTTGAAGGTGCCCTGGATGGAGTGAAGACTGATAGCGCTGAAGAAATCGAGGCGCTGACGTGCTTTTTTCATGACGACATTGGTGTGTTGGGTCTAGGGAAGATCTTCCGGGAGAGTGAACACCCCCCCCAAGAACTTAAAGTTCGCTCCCCCTCTCCACCTCTTATTCCCCTAGCGATCACCAGATCGTCCACCTCTGGCTTTCCTTGCCTGAGGTCAAAACAGTAGAGATGGGGTCCAGGAACACGGCCCCGTGGGGCTCCGCCACTAATGGAGATTTAGCCTACTTGTGGGTTTCGACGCAGGGCTTGGCGTTGCCAGAATTTAAAATAAATGTTTCATCAATAATAAATGCAGCCAATTAACAATTGCTTTGCTGCATCGTGCTTTCTGAGTCTATTTAATCAGGCCATGGAGTTTTGCAATCAATTTTAATCAGTGAAGACTATTATTCAGACGTCACCTACATTGGCCGATCCCCGGTCTTAGGAGAAATGATGAAGAGACTCGGATAAAGCTCATGTTCGATACTGACAGCGAGGTGCAGGGGAAGGTGGTGAAGGCTCGCCGAATATTGTAGCATGTCATTGCAGGCTTAACTCTGGGCCCCAGACACAAAATGGACAATTTAACCCACCCAATATTTTGAATCCAATTTTAAATTTAAATTTAGGCCTTGTCGCCTCTCGTGTCCACGTCCCCAATTGTACTGGAAACCTCGGCAAATTTCTACAGAGGTGCGGTGGAAAGGGCGCTGACCAGCAGCACCACGGCCTGGCCTGGGAAGGACGCCAATATCCCTGAGTGTAAAGCCCTCCAAAAGGTAACGGACACACCACAGGACATCACAGGCAAAACCCCTCCCCATCATCGAGAACATCTTACAGGGAATGCTGCCGTCGGAGGGCAGCAGCGATCGTCAAGGACCCTCACTGCCCAGCCCATGCTCTTTTCTTGCTGCTGCCATTGGGAAAGAGGTCTAAGGGCCACAAGATGCGCACCCCCAGGTTCAAGAACAGCTGGTTCCGCTCCACCATCAGACTCCTCAACGTCCAACTCAACCAGGGACTCGTTTAAGGACTCTTGCTTGTGCACTTCATTGATTTTCTGTTTGTTCTCTCTGTGTCACACAGTCAGTTTCTTTATATTTGATATCTGTTTATAGTTCTTTGTTTGTTTACATGTTTATGCTGTGTACAGTTTATTTTTTGCAGGGAAAAGAATCTCGGGGTTGTACGTGATGTCATGTGTGTTCTCTGACAATAAATCGAAAATCTGAATCCGATTTAATCAGGCAGCGTCCACATGGAGAAAAACTCCATCGATTCACCAGTCTCTGGTAGACGCAGTTCCTCCTCATATCTGTCCTAAATCTACTCCGCCAAACCTTGAGGCCATGTCTCCTAGTGCTGGTCTCACCTGTTGGTGGAGACAACTTCCCTCTAAACTCCAACGAGTACAGTCGCAGGTCTAAGCCCTCAACTCTGGAATTCCCCGGGTCGACCTCCTCTGCACCACTTCCAAAGCCAGTATCCTTTGTCAAGTAAGGAGACCAGAACTGCCCGCAGAACTCCACCGCAGGGGTTGGTGTTGGGGTCACTGGTGTTTACAATTTACAGTAATGATTTAGATTGTGGTATAAATGGTTTTGTGGCCAAATTTGCAGATGACACCGAGATAGGTGGCGGAGTAGGAAGTGTAGTTGAAACCATAAAGTTGTAGAAGGAGATAGACATTAGGAGACTGGGCAAAATTATGGCAGATGAGATTTAACATAGAGAAATGTACAGTTGTACATTTTGGCAGTGGAAACAAACTGGCAGAATACTATTTGGATGGGGTGAAAATTCAGACTCGGATGTGCAAAGGGACCTAGGTGTCGTCGTGCAGGGAAACCTAAAAGTTAATGTTCTGGTGAAATTGGATGTGAAGAAAGCAAATGCTATGTTGGCCTTCATTTCAAGAGGAACAGTGTACAAGAGTAAAGAGGTGTTGATGAGGCTCTATGGGGCACTGGTGAGACCTTATTTGCAGAACTGTGCGCAGTTTTGGGCCCCCTATCTTAGAAAGGATGTGATATTGTTGGAAAAGGTGCAGAGGAGATTGACTAGGATGATTCCCAGAATGCAAGGGCTGACGCACGAGGAGCATTTGGCAGCTCTTGGGTTGTATTCATTGGAGTAGAGGAGAATGAAAGGAGGTCTCAGAGAGGCATTTCGTATTTTGAAAGGTTTAGATAGGGTGGATTGTGGGTAAGATGTTTCCCTTGGTGGGTGAATTGAGGACCAGGGGTCATAGCCTGAAAATTAGAAGTTATCCATTTAAAACAGAGATTAGGAAGAACTTCCTTAGCCAGAGGGTCGTGAATCTGTGGAACTCGCTGCCGCATATGGCAGTGGAGGCCAGATCACTGCGAGTATTTAAACAAGAAATAGACAAGTATCTCATTAGTGAGGGCATCAAGGGATTATGGGGAAAAGGCCAGAAATTGGAACTAGTTTAGAGTAGCTTAGTGTAGATTTACGGAACAGACTCGATGGGCTGAGTGGCTGCCTTCTGTTCCTTTGTCTTGTGATCTTGTGATTACCACCTCTACCACACACCCCCTCCCCTCCATTACACACCCCTTCCTCTCAATTACACACCACTCCCCTCCATTACGCACCACTTCCCCTCCATTACACACCCCTTCCTCTTCATAACACACACCCCTCCCCTCCATTATACACCCCTCCTCTATG
Organism: Narcine bancroftii; assembly: GCF_036971445.1. Classification (NCBI taxonomy): domain Eukaryota; kingdom Metazoa; phylum Chordata; class Chondrichthyes; order Torpediniformes; family Narcinidae; genus Narcine; species Narcine bancroftii. Next base: position 202,131,672 of record NC_091470.1, read on the forward strand.
ACACACATCTCCTCCCCTCCATTACACACCCCTCCCCTCCATTATATCCCCTCTCCATTACACACCCCTCCTCTATGACACACACCCCCTCCCCTCCATTACACACCTCTTCTTCTCCATTACACACACTCCCCTCCATTACACACCCTTCCTCTGTGACACACACTCCCTCCCCTCCATTACACACGCCTTCCTCTCCATTACACACCCCTCCCCTCCATTATGCACCCCCTTCCATTGCAGACCCTTCCTCTATGACACACACCTCCTCCCCTCCATTACACACCTCCTCCCCTCCATTACACACCTCTCGCCTCCATTATAACCCCTCTCCATTACACACCCCTCCTCTACGACACACACCCCTCCCCTCCATTACACACCTCTTCTTCTCCATTACACACCCTCCCCTCCATTACACACCCCTCCTCTATGACACACACCTCCTCCCCTCCATTACACACCCCTTCCCATCCATTACACACTCCTCCCCTCCATTGCAGACCCTCCTCTACGACACACACCTCCTTCCCTCCATTACACACCTCCTTCCCTCCATTACACATCCCCTCCCCTCTATTAAACACCCCTCCTCTATGACACACACCCCTCCCCTCCATTACACACCCCCTCCCCTCCATTACACACACCCCCTCCATTACACACCCCTCCCCTCCATTACACACCCCTTCCTCTCCATTACACACCTACTCCCCTCCATTGCAGACCCCTTTCCTCTGTCACACCCCCCCTCTTCTCCATCACACACCTCGTCCCCTCTGTCACACATCCCCTCCCCTCTGTCTGAAGTGGGCATCCAAATCCTTGAGGACCCTTTTCACCCTGCAGACAGCATCTTTCAGTTGCTCCCGTCAGGGAAGAGATCTGGGAGGATCAGAACCAGCACCAGCAGGCTGAGGAACAGCTTCTTCCCACAGGCAGTGAGAATGGTGAATGACCAAAGGAACTGCTTGCACTGACCCTTAAAAACTCTCCTATTCATGAAACAATATTTATTTGTACACATGAATTCTTGTCCTGCATATGTATTGTTTGCCCGTACATGTGTTATATCTGGTTGTGTGTTTGCAATGTGTTGCACTGAGGACCGGAGAACACTGGATACAATCGGATGACAGTAAACTTGATTTGAACTACCAGATCTCAGAGTCCTCATGAATTATAGCCCTGGAGAGCTTTCTTCAAGATTGTATTGATATGGAGATCCCAGGACAGATCTTCAGAGATGTTGACATGCAGGAATTTGAAGTTCTTAACCCTTTCCACTGCTGACCCCTCTGCTGCTAAGGCCTGAGTAGGGGAGGGTGAGTTTAGAGGATACTGATAACTTAAATAATCTGGAATAATCCACTAGTAATATTAATATAATATAGGTTTGCTATTTACCTTCATAAATGGAACTTGTCAGCTGTATGCCATTGGTGCTCTGTGATTAGTAAGGGATTGCTTCAGGTGATGTGTGAGTGGAAAGAAAATGTTTGAAGACCACTGTTTTAATCATCCCTCATGGACTCGTTATGTGCATGGGTTCAGAGCTCCAAAGGAAATGGGCCAAAGACAATTTTTCTCAAGCAAAATATTTCAATCACAATTGGGTCTGGAGCAACCCCTTACTAATCACAGAGCCCCGATGACATCGGGATGTGAGTGGTAAGAAATCGGTTGAGAACCACTCCACTGGAGGAAATCAGCCAGTCTCGCAGCGTCCATATGAGGTGAAGATATATTACCGACAATTTGGGCCTGAGCCCTTTTTCAAGGTATAAGCAGACAGCAGGCAAAGGTATCAATAAAGACTTTGAAAGAAAGGGGGAAGGGGGAGGTCCAGACCAACAGACAAAAGGGTTAATTGGATATGATAATAGGAAAGGCGAGAATTGATTTTAGGTCTGTAAAAGGAGACAGAGGGAGAGAGAGAAAGAGACAGAATGAGAGGGAAGGAGATGGGGAGGCGAAGATGGCAGGGGTTAACGGAAACCAGAGAAGTCGATGTTAGTACCATCTGGTTGGAGGGACCCCGATGGCGGATGAGGTGCTGTCCCTCCATTTTGTGGGTGCTCTCAGTCTGGCAGGGGAGCTCTGAGTAACGGGAGTAAGATCAATGAAAACTGTCTGTATTGACAGGGCTACGAAGACGGAGGCATTTCGTAGTTTTTCCCTTCTGCAGTTGCTCAGGCAACCGAGATTGCACAGGGTTCAAGGAAGATGGAATGTCAACCTGAAATTTTAGCCAAGTGGAATTTACTTGCTATTGCAAGAAGGATTCGTCTCAGACATTGGAAATCCTTGCAAAAAGGTACATCAAAGTTTGGTTCCTTTCATTGCCACATAATCATACATTAAAAATGTAATGTACACAATATAATTCTGCTTGCCATAGACAGAGTAACCCTGAGGATGGCCCACCACCCCTTACAGTAAGAGAGAAGGTGTTGTGTGCGGAGGAAACATGGCTTCCCTACCCATCTGGAATATTGTGGATTGCAGGTGTCCTTCCCTGTCTGAAACTTATTTGGAAGTCATGTCACCTGTCAGTCAAGTTTGGACTCTGTCCACCCATTAGTGCAAGCCTTGCCTTTGGCTAATTTAAAGCATCCATGGTTATTAATGGCCAGCAGCACAGATTCGTACTGTGTTTAGCACCAATGCAGAGCACATACTCAGCTACTGCAGATGTAGCTGGAAGGGTCGTGGGTGAGGTGTGCACCTCACTGAAGCTGAGCTGTAGTACTGCGATATAGATCAATACTTGCAGCAGAGCCGTACCCCCACCGATCAGGGAACCGGAAGCATGTGTAAGAGTCCCTGTTTATAGTGTGTGAGTGGGTTCAAATACAGGTTTACCGTTGCCAGAGTCCAACTGATGTCCAAGTATAATGTCTGATCGTCATCAAGTGAAACCATGTGTGTGGTGTGTGAGCGGATTCGAGTATAGGTTTACTGTTGTTGGAGTCTAATTAATGTCCGAGGTGAATGTCTGTATTGTTGCTTCTGTGAATTAGTAATTGCCTATCATTTAATGTTCTCCTGTGTTTGTTTCCTGTGTGTTAATAAAGTTGTGTGCGACTGTGACACTTGGGTGACACTCTGTGAACTCTCCGAACCTGATACTCTTCTCAAAACATCAGAAGGAGAAGAAAAAGGGAGACCCTTCAGGACTCCCTCCTTGCCCTCAGCATCCCCTCGAATCCCGGCTCCGATACCTGGCTCCTGTGAGCTGGTCCCCCCCCCTCGACCGCAAGTCACCCACAGCCTGTGGGAATTCCTTCAGCCGCCGAGCACCTCGTGGGTTATCTTCCCTATAGGGGTCTTCTCCTTCTCAGGAGAAGAGAGGGGGCTGTTCTCCCCACACCCTGTGCCGGTCTGCTGCTCTCCAGAGCCATCATTCTGGCCCGAACACTCCTCGAATATTGTTCTTTCTGAGAAAGGGGAAATTTTCCCCATTAGTGATCCTTCTTCAAGGATTACAAGATGGAGTCCTGGGATAAAGCAGATTTCCGATTTATTGTCAGAGAACACACACGACATCACTTACAACCCTGAGATTCTTTTGTCCTGTGGGCCTGGCAGATTTGGAGTAGATGGAACATATTCTTCCTGGAGATCGGAGACTCGTGGATCCGCTTTGCGAAGAAGTGGAGGGATGGGTCAGTAATTCTCCAGATGCTACAAAGGATGGAGGTGTTGTGGGTTTTTTCATTCTAATTTAGACATCCAGCACCATAACAGCCCCCATGAGCTGGTGCCACTCAAAAAGACCTGCCCCTGTATGTTTTGAAGGGTGGGAGGAAACCGGAGCACTCTGGAGGAAATCCATGTGGACACGGGGAGAATGTACAAACCCCTTGCAGGCCTTCGAACCTGGGGCGCTGGTGCTGTACCAGCGTGGTGCTAACCACTAAGGCTTACTTCTTCAGGGAAGTTTACTTGTCCACCTAATGCCGGGAGAAGGGCCCTACTGCAAGAGGCCAGTGCTGACCCTCGCACAGCCGCATAAAGAGCACGGTTCACAGAGAGTGGGGTTTGCAACGAGCAGGAAGATCAATCAAGCACCAAGCAAGGGCAATGGGAGAGCGCGCAGTTGTGGGGTTCATGCAGGAGCCTGTGGGTGTGTGCTTTTGCACTCCTCAGCCTTCTTTCTGTCGGTAGGGGTGAGAAGAGACCGGGTTCAGGGTGGGAGGGGTCCTTCAAGTTCCTTAATATCATTTGACTCCATCAAAACAACCCGATCAAACAGTGTTTCTCTGGACCATGGCCCACAATGTGCAGCATGTAATTCAAAGTTCAGATTTAATGTCGGACCAGCTTGATCCAATACAATACAATTTTCTGCACCAGATGAACCTGACACTGCAAAAATTGTTCAGACCCAGTGTTTTAGATGGGACATTGTGACAGGGAGGTTTGTGCATGCAACCTGGACATGGGCCAAGGTGGAACCGTTTTGGGTGGAATTGGGCCAAGCCTTGGGGAGAAAAAAAATCAGGGGCAGAAGATTCCCACAGGACCCTGGGCTCATCCTGTTGGGAAACATAATCGATGTAAGACTCACAATGAAGCTGTCCAAATTTCAAATTAAAATTGTCACGATCGTGTTGGCGGTGGCCAGGAAGGGCAGAGCACTTGTCTGGAAGTCCGACTCCTACTCGGAACACTGGCTGCATCAGAGTGTGGGTACAGAGGAGTGGATCGGAGGTCAATCCACAGGGCCAGAAGAGCAGCAGAGAAGATTACTGGAGTCTCCCCCCCCCCCCCAACAATCGACGCGATCTTCCAGGATCTGGAGAGGGGACGCAAAATCATTGAGGATTCCTTTCAGCTGCTCCCATCAGGGAAGAGTTGCAGGAGGATCAGAGACAGCACCACCAGGCTGAGGAACAGCTTCTTACCAAGGGCAGTGAGAATGGTGAACGACCAAAGGAGCTGCTCACACTGACCCTCCGAGACTCTCATCTTCACGAAAGAATATTTATTTATTTATTTGTATAAATGAAATACTTGCCCTGTGTGTATTGTTTATCTGTGTGTGTGTTGTACCTGGTTGTGTGTCTATGTGTTTTGCACTGAGGACCAGAGAACGCTGTTTCATCAGGTTGTACTTGTACAATCAGATGGCAATAAACTTGACTTGATATTTTGCCCATTGGGAGGTATGAGAAGGGAGTGTGACCGGGGGTGGGGACGGGTCCTTTTGACATGCAGCAATAGAAATTCACCAATACAATGGTATCTTGCAGCAATAATTTTTTATTGATAACTATTAATAATATAACATCTTACTTAAATCTAAACTTAACCTCAACTATGTGCATATGTATATGTGTGTGTGTATGATTACCTAAACCTTTACAGCTTAGGCAGAATTCTGAAAAGTCCATTCAAAGTTCAGTCTTACAAATCCTGTGTTGAAACTCAGAACCTTTAAACTGATGTTCTGAAGTAATTACAAAATAAGTGAGATACCGAGACAACAGACTTATCAAAACTCACAAATTCTTGTCAAGTTGCTTTCAAAGAAACGTTCTTTCATACGGATGATTTGTCACAACTCCCCTCTTCCTTCCTGAGGGGTTACAAAACTTGTGAGTTCCACGATGCCATGCTTCCACAGACCCAGGCAAGGGTTAAATGAAAATATCATTAGAATGGTCATGATCCAAATACAGGACTGACCCAGGCATGGGTCAATCAAAAATGACTACTAGAATGGTCACAGTATCACTGCTCTGCTCTGACAAGGAGAATCAGCGGAAGTGAGCATCTCACCGGAGAGTCACTTCAATTCTGTCTCTCCAGGTGACTTTCTGATGAACTAAAATGTTTTTTTCGTGTCTTAATCACATGACCTGTTTGATAAATACTAGTTTTCAGTTTCAATTTCCCCAAAGCCTGAGTCATATACCAGATGGTCTTTTCTTTGAACAGATGTCTTCTTTATGCAAACAACCCATTGTTATAGTATTTCAATCGAAAACAATAACTTTGTTTTATGGCTTTGAATTAGGTGCCAGGCCGTCTGTTAAAAATGTTTATATCTGTGAGTGTCTTTTCCTGTTCCAACCCCCAAAGTAACTTTACTATAAAAAAAACACAAGCCTGTAACACACTGGAGAATGCAGATGAGAGAATCCCAAGCTAAGCACCAATCAGCTGAAGAAACAGAGCAGGTCAAGCAGCATCCATGGGAGAGAGGGAATAAAGAGAAGATTCTCGGGCTGGACCACCAGTCGGTCCTTCTCTCCTGTGGGCGCTGCTCAGTGAGATGAAGCGTCTCCCGCAGATTGTGTCTTCGGAACTGACAGAGGGGGAGGAGGGGTGGCCTCCATCATGGTGCGAACTGCTTGTATTGGCTCAGTGAAGAAGATCCAGCCCGGAAACGCGGACCGATCTCCAGTGGCATCACTAGGGTCGGTGTCACCCAGTGTGGTAACTCATGGTGTCACCCCCTCCTCTCCCCCCCATGGGCCTCCTTCCCGACCAAACCATCCAGAATCCTCAGTAATGTTTCTTGTACTAATGTTACTGGTAAATCGCAATCCCCGTAGATCACTGAAGGTAACGGCGATCATAGTGAGATAAACAACTGGCAAAATTAAAATTACACCATTAAATTCCAACATAATGTGCACGGCCTCAATGTATTTACACTTACAGAGTTTTACAGTGCAACTCCAATTATCCAAAATGTTTGGGATGGGGCCTATTTCGGATAAACATTTTTTTTCGGAGAACTGGTCTTTTTTTAAGAACAGCCCAGTAGCGGCAGCAAATCACTTCTAACCTTGTTTAAACAACAACAAACAAAAAGGGAAGACTTTTTACGCATTAAAATAATGTTTAATTCTCACCAAAAAAAAATGCTGGCTGCCGCCTGTGGTTAAACTCTGCTGAGCTGTCTATCTTCCCTTTGGCTAGCCTTGCCTTACTAACATTGGCTGTACATTATCTCTACTGATAAAGACACTCCCCTTGGTTATAACTGTGTCTGCACCCATTGTCTTTCATTATTGTACTGAAGCCATGATTATTGTTTGATTACATCGTCTTTGTCTACTTCTTCAACTGGCACTTCACCGCCCATCCCCAGGCTGGTAGAACATTTGCTGACGAGTCAGCGGGTTCCTGTCTCCCTGGTCACTGGAGTTCTGATGCCCGAGTCCCAACTTCGAGTCCTCCCCCCTGAGCCTGCCGCTCACGCATAGCGGGGAGGCCGAGGGGAGGGTTCGGTGTTGGGAGCTTCGTTGTGCCAAGGAGGGAGATAAGGGAGGGGAGAGTTGTAGAAGGATATAGACATTAGGAGACTGGGAAAAATTATGGCAGATGAGATTTAACATAGAGAAATGTACAGTTGTACATTTTGGCAGTGGAAACAAACTGGCAGAATACTATTTGGATGGGGTGAAAATTCAGACTCGGATGTGCAAAGGGACCTAGGTGTCGTCGTGCAGGGAAACCTAAAAGTTAATGTTCTGGTGAAATTGGATGTGAAGAAAGCAAATGCTATGTTGGCCTTCATTTCAAGAGGAACAGTGTACAAGAGTAAAGAGGTGTTGATGAGGCTCTATGGGGCACTGGTGAGACCTTATTTGCAGAACTGTGCGCAGTTTTGGGCCCCTTATCGTTGGAGAGAAAAGTCAATAAGGGAAAGTAAAGAATAAATGGAACAAGAGAGGTGAAGGAATTTACCTGGTCATCATTCTCATTTCACGTCGAGGTGAATTGTTTTTCAACCTGTCAGGTCAGTTTGGCTCCGAAAAAATTTCGGATAAATGAGGATTTCTGATTCGTTTCGGATATCCTCATTTATTCGAAAATTTTTAAATCACGGGATTCAAAGCATCGTTGTCATCAGGTCATAATGAGAGGTCTGACCAGAGCATGTTAGAAGGTTCAAAAAGGAAATGAGCATCGGGTTCGTAGGAAGATGTATACACGTCAGCTGAGCTTACAGAAAATATTTTTGTGGTTAGAACAATTGACGGGGATAATTTTATATATTAAAAAAATACATTTCTGCGCACAAACATTTTGTACACCGTCATTTTGGTGTCGCCCCCTCCGATGGTGTCACCCGGTGTGGTCCGCACCCCCCTTAGTGACACCAGTGATGATCTCTCTCCCTCTCCCTCTCTCACCGATGCTGTTTGACCTGTTGAGACCTTCCCACAGGCTCTGTTCAGGCTCCACGTTTAACCGTTGGCTTTTCTAGCCTGTGCCGGTTGCATGGCAACTAATGCTGTGGGAAGTTGAATTCTCAGAAGCAATGTTCCATCTCTTTCAACGCCCTGGTTTAGTTCTGATTTGCAAGTTTAAAGAGCTATTAATATTTTAGTGCGGTATCAAGCTTTCAGACCATTGCAGAAAAATCTATCCAAAATTAGATCCTCTCCTGCCTGGAGAATTTGGATTAAAAAAAAAATTTAGATGTACAGGCCCTTCTGGCCCAGGAGCCCATACTGCCCCAATTAACCTACAAACCCTGTATGCACCCGACGGAAATCCGTGGGGAGAATAGCACTCCTTACAGATCACTTCGTTGAGCACCTCGGCTCTGTCCGCCACAACAGTGGAGGCTTGGTGTGTTGCCAGAAAACCTTGCAAATTTCTACAGAGGTATGGTGGAACGTGCGCTGACTGGCGGCGTCTCGGTCTGGTGCGGGGGGGGGGAGAACACTGATATCCCCGAATGTAAAGCCCCGAGTGTAAAGCCTGGGATGTCACAGGCAAAACCCTCCCCACTATCGAGCACATCTACAGGGGAATGCTGCCATCAGAGAGCGGCAGTGGTCATCGAAGATCCCATACCGCCCAGCACACGTTCTGTTCCCATCAGGAAAGAGGTATCGGTGCCAGAAGACTTGCGAGTCCAGGTTCAGGAACAGCTGCATACTCCCAACGACAACTCAATCAGAGACTCATTTAAAGACTCTTACTTGCTCACTTTATTGATTTTCTTTTGTTCTCACTGTATCACACAGTTTGTTTACATTTGTTACCTGATTCCAGTTCTTTATGTGTTTAAATGTTTTATGCTGTGTACAGTGTGGTGGTAGGTTATTACACCACTAGGTCACCAGGGGCCACCACCTGGCGACCTTGTCTATATAAACCAGTGGCTGCTCATTCTCATTCATTCTGGCCTAGGCTTCCACAGAAGGCATGGCCTAGCTGTATATATTAGCCAAGTAAAGCGATTTTATTGCACTCTGTCTCATGTGGTTGATGCAAGATGCCATCATACAGTTTATTTTTTGCACTAGGAATTACTGGTAATTCTGCTGCACCCACAGGATAAAGGAATCTCAAGGTTGTATGTGATGTCGTGTGTGTTCTCTGACAGTAAATCTGGAATCTGATCTCCCAGTGCCCACCCATTTTAATTCCCCAACCTGTTTCAATTCCCTGTCCCATTCCCTTGCTGCCATGTCTGTCCATGGTCTCATGCACTGCCAGACTGAAACCACCCGCGAACTTTAGGGATAGCACCTCGCGTTCCGTCTGGCCACCCTCCACCCGGACGTCATTGACATCGATTTCTCCTGTTTCAGTTAGCACCCCACCCCCACCCCCTGCCATCTTTACCTCGGCCTCCTTCTCTCTCTTCCCCTTTCCCTCAGCCACAGAGTCAAAAACTATCCCCTCCCCCAATTCCTCACACCTTTCTCCTCATATCCAATTAACATCTTTTTTGCGCCATCAAAAGCTGGAGTTGTGCAACCTAACGGCTCGTATTCACTGTAATCTGGAACAGCTGTCAACCGCCTTGACTGATCGAGGCAGAGTGGAGAATGGGGAGCGTGCGTGCAAAAGGGGGCTCGAGAGGCGGGTCCAGCCGGCGGCGGCCAATCAGTGGCTCAGTTGGTCTGGACTCCTCCCCCTCCCATTCTCCCAGCCTTTTTAACCTTGCCTGTATTTTGCTCTTACCTTGAAGGCGGGCTTTAGTCGCGAAACGGCAATAATGTAAAAAAAAACGCCGTGAGACCATGAAAGAATATGTTTAGCGACTAAAGCTTAACTACGGGTGAATGAACTGGGTGAAAAAATACAGTGGCCGCCTTGTAATGTGGTTGGAAGAGAATTGCCTTCTGTGCTGTTGCAAGATCGTAACTAACACCCCAAAGAATGCAGTAAAAGTAAACAAACTGAGAGTAAGGACACCCTGACATTTCCCTGCCATCTGCAGACACCACAATGAAACACATTGTTGTAAAAACTGGGACCACCAGCTGTGTGAAACTGGTGTGAAATTGTAGGGTCTCACGCAGACCCCAGCTTTAAGGTGTAAAAAAGGAGGGATGAACTTGTATGCTTTGAGTGGGGCTCAGTGTAGAGAATGAGTTACTGAACTCTTTCTTTGTACCCCCTCACCCCTGCTTGCATTATCAAGGCTGAATAAAGGAAACCCGAATGGACCTGCCTCCTACTCATAGCCCTTTGCATGCTCCCCATTCCACTCTGCCTCGATCAGTCAATGAGGTTAATGCTGTTCCAGTCTATTGTGAATAAAAGCCTGATAGTTTCACAACTCCAGCCTTATTGTCGGCGCGTCAATTACTTAAAAGAATCCAAAAATATCAATCAAAACTCTTTGGATGCATCATGCAAAGAGATTCATAAGGATATTTAGTTGCAATGGGAAAGGTAGAAGGAAAAACAAACGGAAGCAGACAGAGGATGTAAATGAGAGATGGGTTAATGTCGTGGTTGGAAACAGGGGAGGGAACAATTGCAATTCAGAGGGTCAGAGGCCGAGATGGATGGAGAGACAGGATCGTCCGCGCTGAACGGCAAGGTGCCTGAAAAGAAAAGGATATGACCGTAAGACATAGGAGCCCTTCAGCCCATCGAGTCTATCCCGCCATTTTATCAGCTGGGACTGAACCCAAGAGCGCAGGTCCAAACGGGGCCTAGTGGGTGTGGTTAGAGCCAGCCCTCACCTGAGGAGATTGCATTTTTTTCTCCCCACCCTCAGTACAAAGGTCTGTTGGCAGGTGAGAAAGAGAGAGCAGCTCGCAAATCGTGCTCCGAATGGGGTTTAGAAGAAGATGTACAGTGGTTGCCGTGGAAACGCACCCACACATACATACACAGACACTCACACACATACACACAGACACTCACACATACACACAGACACTCACACATACACACAGACACTCACACACCCACACCCACACACCCATGCATGCACACACACCCACACATACTCACACACACCAAACTCACACATACACACAGACACTCACACACCCACACACACACCCATGCACACACCCACCATACTCATACACACACACCAAACTCACACATACACTCACACATACACACAGACACTCACACACCCACACACACACCCATGCACACACGCACACACCCACCATACTCATACACACACACCAAACTCACACATACACTCACACATACACACAGACACTCACACACCCACACACACCCATGCACACACGCACACACCCACCATACTCATACACACACACCAAACTCACACATACACACAGACACTCACACACCCACACACACACCAAACTCACACATACACTCACACACCCACACACACACATACCCACACATACACACACACACAGACGCACACACATCATACTGTCTCTCTTTCTCATACACACTCACTCACACATTCACATGCATAAGACCCCCACACCCCCACACCCCCACGCACATCACATTCTGATCGCAGAGTTGAAGAGGAACAGTAATTTGGAAGCAGTCGGTGTGAGCACAGAGCTAAAGAAGTGCCAGCTGCTCATCGTATCCGTGCACTCCTGCTTTTAATGTGGCAAACATACACTGCAATATCACTGAGGGGATCAAATATAATAATTAGCATCAATCACATTCTCCGCAGGTTGAAATGTTTGACTCACCAGGGGACTGAACCACCACAAAGGCAGCACATTATTACTCTGTCTACAACTCCCTGTGACTTGGAAAAGCAGCCAACGTAAACTCTGACACCACAGAAAGTATGATTGTATCTCCAGTATTGTTTAATCCTGCACCGTGGAGATAACAGGCCCTCCTAGCCCACGCTGCCCAAATAATCTGTGTGACCAATTAACTTACTGACCCTATATGTGTTTGGAGGGTGGGAGGAAACCGGAGCACCCAGAAACACCCACACAGGCACGGGGAGAATGTCCAAGTTCCCTACAGACAGTGGCAGGATTCAAACCCCTGGTCACCGGCGCGGTAACAGTGCTGTGCTAAGTCTGTGGCCCTCATCCATCGAACTTTCCTGTTATCTCCGGATGGTTTGGTTTAATGTAAACTCTGATATTTGTTTTATTTTATGAAGCACCTGTTCAGCCGCGGCATCAGAATTTCGGTGCATGTGCTCATTGAGTGAGGCATACGGCCATGACGATCGTGGACTTCAGGGGGACCAGAAACGACCGCCCTCCAACTACACATCGACACCTCTGTAGTGGAGAGAGTGGAGGGCACTAGGTTGCTTAACTATTGACCTCTCGAGGACTCTCAACATCTCCTCTCTTGTCAGGAAGGAGCAACAGTGACAAGCGGGCAAGGCTACTGGCCACCATCATGTCCATCTTCTACAGGATCTCTATCGAGGGCATCCTGGCCGGGCTGCATCACGGTGTGGGTATGGTTGCTGCAGAGAAATGGACTGGAGTTCAATCTACAGGACCATAAGAGCGGCAGAGAGAATCCCTGGAGTCTTCCACTCCCCATCAACGTGATCTACCGGATCGCTGTCTGAGGAGGGCACGCAAAATCATCGAGGACCCCTTCCATCCCCGCACACGGCGTCTTTCAGCTGTTCTCATCGGGGAAGAGATTCAGGAGGATCAGAGCCAGCACCACCAGGCTGAGGAACAGCTTCTTCCCACGGGCAAAGAGAATGCTGAACGACCAAAGGAACTGCTCACACTGACTGTCTGAGATTCTTATATTCGTGAAACAATATTTATTAATTTATATATAAGAATACTTCTCCTGCGTGTGTATTGCTTGTCTATAAGTGCATTACGTCTGGTTGTGCGTCTGCGTGTTTTGCATCGAGGGCCGGAGAACGCTGTTTTGTCAGGTTGTACTTGTCCATTCGGATGACCATAAATTTGATCTTCTGCCTGCCAGGTGGGATGAGAAGGGAGTGTGACTGGGGGTGGGGACGGGGCCCTTTTAACACGCTGGAGACTCACTGGAGACTGCAGATACTAGAATTATATTGTTCCATCTCTCCGCTACCTGTTGTTGAACACTTTATGCTATTTATGTGATGGCTAACTGGTCAGCTCGCAAAACAACTTCTGTCACACCATCTTGTTATAAGTGACCATCATGACGAGTTTATTTATTGTGCACATTGTACAGTGAACACATGCAGAAAAGACAACTCCGGTGAGACCAGAGCAAACACTGGATGTCAGGGGTAAGTTTTTGTTTTACACAGTGGGGGCCTGAAATGTCTCACCAGGGATGGTGAAAGAAGCTGGAATATTGGGGGCATTTTAGACAGGCACATGGATGGAAGGAAAATAGAGGGTTACAGGGTAGGGATGATTTAGTATTTATTTGGTAGGAAAATATGGGCCAGCACAACATCGAGGGCCAAAGGGCCTGTACTGTGCTGTTCTACGTTTTGTGCTGCACAGTTAGTGTTGTGGTTCACGTGATGCTGTCACAGCGCTGGCCACCCGGGGTTCTAATCCCGCGCTGTCTGTAAGGAGTTTGCACACTCTCCCCGTGACTGACTGGGTTTTCCCCAGATTCCCCCCCCACAGTTCAAAATGTACCAGGGGGTATAGGTTAATTCTCCCCACATTTACATCAATTTCCCCCCGCACACCCTCACCTACACACACAGGCCTGGGGGAGGGAGGGATTTACACCGGACTATTAATTCCCCCCCCCCCCACAACGCCCCATATAGAGGAAACTGAAGGGGGGGGTCAGAGGGAGAACATGTAAATTTCATTTACTCACGCACAGACATGCACCACACTCACATGGACAGACACACACATCTACACATGCAATCAGACATGCATGTGTACACACATACACGCAAGCAGACACACACAAGCAGACACACGCAAGCAGACACACACAAGCAGACACACGCAAGCAGACACACGCAAGCAGACACACGCAAGCAGACACACGCAAGCAGACACACGCAAGCAGACACACGCAAGCAGACACACGCAAGCAGACACACGCAAGCAGACACACGCAAGCAGACACACGCAAGCACGCACCCCCTCACACACCCACACACACAAGCAGACACACACAAGCACACACCCCTCACACTCACACACACTAGCAAGCACCCCCGTGCTGGAATCATACTGTGTCTCCGGACCTCCACAATTTAATCTGAGAAATGTTTGGAACATTCAAGAGTCAGGTCGTGTGGAAACAGAATAATTAGTACTCACATTGCCTTCAGCTGTACTCGCTCTGAGCTGCAGAGGGACTGAGAACACCATTAAGCCCAGCTTTTGTTTCACTTTTACCTCATTAACTTTGCCTAATTATTTACCTAATTAATTTTTAATGTGTGATATAAAGAGAATGCATTACTGGGGCCATTGGGAGTTGATTTATGGTCCACCTGCTGGGATCTCTGCATCCACCAATGCTCATATTCCTTGTGCCAGCAATTTTCACGCTTTTCCAAAGTTTTCTGTGCCTTACCCCGTGATCACGTGGAATTGGGCATCGATGGACATGAGTGTGTGCATTTCAGGGAGGGGATTGGAAGGGTGGTCTTCATGCAAGGCATGAAACATGTACGTCTGTGGATGCTGTGATTGTAGTAATTGCTGGAGGATCTCAGCTGGTCTCACGGCGTCCACAGGAGATAGATATGTTACCGACATTTCTGGCTTGTGCCCTTCCTCAAGGGATGGGAAAAAGCAGATGTCACCTGTATAAAAGAAATGGAAAGGGGAGGAGTACGGACCAACAGACAAAAGGCGATAGTCACGTCTAGTTTACTGCCATCTGATTGTACAAGTACAACCCGACGAAACAACGTTCTCCAGTGCTCGGTGCACAACATGCAGACACACAAACAGACATAACACACAGTCAAACAATACTCATGCAGGACAAGTATTTTATCTGTACAAATAAGTATTGTTTCGTGAATACGAGATTCTCGGAGGGTTTGTGTGGCAGTTTCTTTGGTCGTTCAGCATTTTCACTGCCCTGTGGGATGAAGCTGTTCCTCAGCCTGGTGGCACTGGCTCTGATCCTCCTGGATCTCTTTCCCCCAACTGGAATGATGCCATGTGCGGGGGTGGAAGGAGTCCTCAATAATTTTGTTCTTCAATCAACCATCCTGGTAGATCACGTCCATGGGGGTGGGGAGGGGAACCCCAGTGATCCTCTTTGCCACACAGTCCTGTAGATTGACCTCCGATCCACTTCTCTGCAGCCTGGCCAAGACGCTCTCAGTAGAGCTCCTATAGAAGGTCGACATGATGGCGGGCGGTGACCTTGCCCGCCTCAGTCTTCTCAGGAAGTGCAGCTGAGTTAGGAGTGGGATGGAGGAAGTCATTTAGTCTCTTGAACCTACTTTAGTTTTGGATAAGATGTGGATTGATCATGTTGTGTCCTCGACTCTGTATTCCTGCCTGATGGCATTTTAAAATTAGACATACAGTCTGGTAACAGGCCCTTCAGAACCATGAGCCCATGCTACTCAATTCCTCGGAGCATAACGGTTTGTTTACATTCATTATCTGTTCACAGTTCTTGGTTTGTTTACATTGTGTAGTTTATTTTTTGCACTGCCAATTAGAGGTAATTCTGCCACATCCACAGGAAAAGGAATCTCAGGGTTGGATGTGATGTTGTGTACATTCTCTGACAATAAATCGGAAATCTGAATCTCTATCAAGTCTCCCCTCGTCCTTCAGTCCAAAGAGAAAAGTCCCAGCTCTGCTAACCTTGCCTCATGAGTCTTATTTTCAAATCCTGGCAACATCCTGGTGAATCTCCTCTGCCCCCTCTCTACATCTTCCACATCCTTCCTGTAATGAGGTGGGTATGGATTGAGCAAGTAGCAGAGAGAGAGAGGGGCCGAGGGAGAGAGGGGGGGGGTGAGGGAGAGAGGGGGCAGAGGGAGAGAGGGAAGGAAATGGAAATGGAGAGGGAGTGAGAGAAGGGTGGAAATGGAGAGGGAGAGAGGGGGGTGGAAATGGAGAGGGAGAGTGAGGTAGAAATGGAAAGAGGGGTAGAAATGGGGGAGGGAGGAGAAGGGAGGAGTGATAGAGATAAAGAAAGAGAATGGGAGAGAGATAAAGTGAGGGAAGAGAGATAAAGTGAGGGAAGAGAGATAAAGTGAGGGAAGAGAGATAAAGTGAGGGAAGAGAGGATGGAGAACAGAATTCCCAGAGATCAAGGGAGAGAGGGAGATAGTGGAAGAGGAGTCCTGGGGGGGAGAGGAAGAGGAGAGGAAGAAGAGGGAGGAGAGAGGGGAGGGGAAGGGAGAAAAGGGTGAAAGGGAGAAAGAAAGAGAGGGAGAGAGAGAAAGGAAGAGAGGGAGAGGGGGAGAAGAGAACTTTTCTGGCTGTAGAACTGACAGAGTAACACGTGGGTCTGATTCCAGGGAATGTTTGACGCTGGCCTTAGCTGGGATTCTGACATGAGGTTGACACTGACAGCTGGAGCCAGGGATCAGAGTGGAAATCAACAAGATCCCCCTCACTGTTAGGAGGGGTTCCCTTTAATGTTGCTGAATTAATTTGCAAACTCTCCAGCTGTGCTGATTACATTTCATTAGTTGTGTATTCAACTGGATGGTCCCTAATGAAGTGTTTATATTGATTAAATCCTCACCTTCCCAACCTAATTGTTTTAGTTCCTGCAATGATTAGAGATAGAACAGGGGTTGAGGGTGGGTGAAGGGGGTGGGGTGGGGGGTGGAGAGGTGGAGATTGATTATCTCAACGGTAAATCAATCAGATTGCAGCACACGGCAAGTCTTGCTCCCGATGTTAGTGCCCGGAACCACTTGAATCCATTGGCAAAGGAGACCTTTCAGGCTATCAAGGATCCTAACCCAAAACATAGAAACATACAGGCCCTTTGGCCCACAAAGTTGTGCCGAACGTGCCCTACCTTAGAAATGACTCCGCTTTCCCATACCCCTCCGAGCTCCATGTACCTATCCAAAAGTCTCTTAAAGGGCCCTGCCGTATCCACCTCCACTATCGCTGGCGGCGGCCCATTCCATGCACCCTCCGCGCTCTGCATAAAAAAGTACCCCTGACATCTCCCCAGCACCTTAAACCCGTGTCCTCCAGTGGCCACCATTTCGGCCTTTGACTCTCTGCATGGTCAATGCCTCTCAACATCTCTATCGGGTCACCTCTTGTTCCCCGCCGCTCCAAGGCCCAGTCTCCCTAAACCAGGCAACAGCCTTGTAAATTTCTTCTGCGCCCTTTCCGTGGCTTCCTATCCTTCCAGTAGTCAGGCAACCAGAACGGCACCCAGTTCTCCATGTGGGGGTCTGACCAGGGTCCTATAGAGCTGCAACATTCCCTCTTGGATCCTAAACACAATCCCTTGATTAGTGAAGGCCAATACACCATCGGCCTTCTTAACCACAGAGTCGACCTGTGCAGATGTATTGAGATTCTTGTGGATTTGGACCCACTCACGTGTGGGACCCAGGCATCAACCAGGAGGTGGGATCCAATGGGATTACTCCTGATTTGCAGCTGGAGTCTCTCCGGAGTCACACAGCACGGGAACTGGGCCCTTTTGCCCATCGAGTCCACGCTGACCACCGTTGCCACCTATCCCATCTTGTTCTTCCCATTTGCCCATCACTTCCCTCCCTTTCCCCCCCCCCCCACCCTGGATTCTACTCCCCTCAGCCACAGTCGCAGCCCGAACCCTGCAGCCCTGATGGATGTGAACAACATTGCCGAGGAGGGGGTCAACAGGAAGGTCTGCAGGCCCTGGGGGTCAAGGGCAACACACAAGCATGCCGGGGGGGGGGGGGTCTCAGCAGGTCGCTCAGGACATAGAGGCTCACTGTTTCATGCCAGGGCCCTTTGTCAAGGCATGCACTTGAGTGGAAAGTTATGTGGAGGGGGTGGATGGAGAGAGGAGGGGGCAGGGGGAGGCTTGGTCATGTGGACAGCCAGAGGCTTTTTCCCCAGGGGTGAAATGCCTAACACGAGGGAGGGTGGTGTAGTTTTAAGGTGCCTGGGACTCTGTATGAGTGGGGAATGTAAGAGGTACGTTCTTCACACAGAAGCGCGGTGGGTGCACAGAATGCGCTGCTGGCAATGGTGGCGGAGGCAGGGACAATGGGGTCTATTAGATCAGTAGATGGAACTCAGAACAATGGAGGGTTATACAGTCAGTATTCTGTGTGATCAAATCAGGTTCGATGGGTTCACAGAGGAATGAGCCCAGATACAGGTTAAACAAGCCAAGGATGAGCTTTGTTGCACCTATGTGAAAAAGTAAGAGACAAAATAACACTCAGTACCTTAAACAATGTCAACAGTCACATCAGATACAGCAGTCTCCGAGATCAGTGGTGCTCCTCTCTCTCTCTCTCTCTCTCTCTTTCTCACACACCCGCTCAGTAATATTCAGCACACTCTTACTCTACAGAAACTATAACCATAACCATATAACCACTTACAGCACAGAACAGGCCAGTTCGGCCCTACTAGTCCATGCCGTAGCAAATCCCCACCCTCCTTGTCCCACTGACCAGCACCCGGTCCATACCCCTCTAGTCCCACACGCACTCCCAGTTCCCTGTTCCAGCTGGGTACAGCTCAGCGCTAAGTATTCCCACATGATACTATGGTCCCACTCTCAGTGTGGTGCACAGGTACCAGAGTTAAAAATAGGTTTTAATCATTTTTATTCTCAATTCTGTATTTGTGAATTTTATCTCAATTAAATTTTTTTATTTAATGCCATTTTAATAATGTTTCTGGTGGGAATGAGTTTTGTGGTGCACTCCTCCCTTCCTGTTCCTCATACTGCTTGTTTCTTGCCCAGGGTAAGCATGGGGGAACTTAGCTGTTGGGCCTCTTTAATGTTTTCTTTGGAAAATGAATTATTTATGCTATCAATCTTAACGCAGATTGTTCATTGCTAATATTATTAAGTTTTACAGTTGGTTTTGTATTGTTTTAACTGTTAATTTAAGTTTTATGGCTGATTTTATCTTACTGGTGTTTTGGCTCCACTAGCATGTGTTGGTCATGTGATCAATGTAGCTTTGCTGAGATTTCACATTGTATTTTGCATGCTTAGGGGAAAAAGGTGGGGGTAGAAAACTCGGAAGGCAATGATGGTGCTAATGTGTCTTCTAAAGGTCCAGATTTTCCTTGTTAAATGTATGATTTTGGCCAGTTAGTTTCTCTATGCAGGTTTTAACCTGCCCACCAGATGCCACTGTTTTCACTTTGTGTATATACAGTTTTTTATATAGTTTGAAAGGATGTTAAAATGCAAAATGTTTTCCTGGGCACATCTTAAAAGCTCTAGTCTAATACTATATATATTGAGTTAAATACATATTGGAATGTTAAAATAAAGTATCTATGTGTTGTTAAGGAAAGGAATGAAGACACCGCTTGTTACTTGCTAAGGGAAAAAAAAAGAGGCTGGAAAGGAAAAACTCAGAAGGCAATGATTGTGTTACTTTGTCTTCGAAAGAGAGTGAATAAATGGTGGAAACAAATCCAGCGATGTTTGTGACCTGGTGAAGAGCAGCATTTGTAGCCAGGGCCAAGGGGCAATGAGATTGAGCTGCTGCATTTGGTGGGCTTTTTCAGTGCAGTTGGCTGGGGGGTTCGGCCCAGATAATCACTCAATGATTTAAAGGGGCCAATGGTCAGGTGTGTACTAATGGATATGCGGGGTCCAACCTTGATTGGCAGGTGATGTGACCTCACGTGGTCACAGGGAGAATGCACCAGCTTCTTACAGACAGCGGCAGATTTGAACCCAGGATACTGGCATTGTTTAAAGTAAATGTAGACCTACAGCGCAGTAACAGGCCATTTTGGCCCAAGAGCCCGTGCCGCCCATTTTACACTCCATTAACTTACAACCCCCCTGGTATATTTTGAAGGATGGGAGGAAACCGGAGCCTGGGGAAAACCCACGCAGACACGGGGAGCACGTACAAACTCCTTACAGACAGTGTGGGATTCGAACCCCAGTCCCGATCACTGGTGCTGTAAAGGCACTGCACTAACCATTACACCAACTGTGCTGTCCACTTGTTATAATGCTGCGATGACTGCTCTGATAACCATGCTGTCCTGTGAACATAGCACATTTGGCCCATTTTGTTATGCCGACCTATATAAACCTATCAAAAAAAAACCCCTCCCTACTTCATAGACCTTTATTTTACGTTTAATCCATGCACCTGTCAAAGAATCTCTACCACTACCACAATGCTCTGAGTAAAATGACAGGAGGCCGGAGACCGTGATAGGCCTGGCTATCTTTTGTGTTCCTGAGCACTCAAGTTACCTTAGCAGTCCAGTCAGTATACTTCCTGTAGCCAACTTGAAGATGTTCCATAGAACTGCAGCACACTAAGGACAGCCTGGTCAGCGTCGCGTTTCGCGCAATGCCTTTACAGCACCGGTGATCGGGACCGGGGCTCGAATCCCATGCTATTTGTAATTAACTTCTACATTCCTCCCCCCATGTTTGCATGGTTTTTCGCTAGACGCTCCAGTTTCCTCCCACCATTCAAAATGTACCAGGGTTGCAGGTTAATGGGGTATAAATTGGACTCATGGCCCGAAATGGCCTGTTACTGTGCCTTAGGTCTAAAAAAATGTTTTCAAAACTCCAGCACAGAAACTGGCCCTTGGGCCCGATAGGCGACACTTTCCAAGTCCTCATATTTCCCCATTTCAAAGCATGTCATCTTCACAGAAATGTAAGCGAGGATATTCCAAATTACCATCTTATTAATCCAATAAATCAAACTTTGTAGTTGCAGCTGAAAGTAGCTTTAATTCGAAAATTAAATGAATAAACATTTTGCATAACCTCGCATTTACACCCCATTAACCGAGCAAAGCATTTACTGTGTATAAAAAATAAACAAAATAGGAAGAATTAAGATGAATTTAAAGAAAAGTACCTCAAGCTCACATCTCTGTTGTGATTCAAGCTCCCCGTCCTCTCGGATATTACGACATATAACTATGGTAACACTACAAACAATACTTCCTTAAAGGGATAGGGACAAAATTTTTAAAAATCAAAAAAACCTTTCCAGGCCCATCGAGTTTGTGCTAATCTATTAATCAGCTTGGTCCCACTGATTTGCACCCAGTCCATTCCCCTGCCATCCATGTACCTGTCCGAATTCTCCTTAATGTTAAAATTGAGACCGCGTTCCCCACTTCAGATGGTTCCCCATTCCTGCCATTCTCTGTGTGCGTAGAAACCCTCTCCCACTAATGTTCCCCCAAACATTTCCCCTTTCATTCTTAATCCATGGCTTCTAGTTTGCATCTCAGTGGAAGATTCAAGATTCTTTGTCATGTAATAATGCAGAATATGTAATATCACACAAAATTGCCTCTTGCCCACCATAAGACAGACAGAGTCACCATTAGAGTTGCCCCTCACAGTACAAGAGAGAGTCCCCTCAGGGTCACCACGTGTCTGTGGATTCGCCTCCAGCGTTCCCCGCAGCCGCACAGACCCCTTTGGCCGCCCAAGCCCCAGGTCCAAACCCCCCTTCGGGAGCCCCTTGTTGCTCTCAGCGCCTTCTCGAATCCTGGCTCCGATACCTGGTTTCTCATGAGCCGCCCTCCAGCAGCCTGTGTCGGTCTCCCCATCCCCGCACCCCACTGACCGCAAGTCGCCTGCAGCCTGTGTGCGTCCCTCACCCTCTGAGCTGGTCTGCCGCCCGCATGCATTTCCTTTATCTGTACCCCTCATATTTCGACGGGGTGTTGGTGTGCCTTCCGATCAGATCTCAGCCCCTAGAGGACATGATAGTGCGGAGGCACATAAGTGGTTTTGATACACGACTAACTGTTATTATGCAGTTAAGTGGCACTTGAAAGAAACCATGTGTGTGTTGTCTATAATTACGATGTCTGGTCTGACACATCCCTGCTCCTGGATCAGTGAACGTGTGCGAATCTGTTTCAGTTCTGTACGGATATGCAGCGGTTTATGTTGGCCATACAATGTGAACGACTCATTAGGGCAGTGGGTAAACACACAGAGGAAAGGAGGGAGGAAGACAGAGCAAAGCACAGAAATCTGCAGATACCACAGTTGAAGTAAAAACACGACGCTGGAGAAACTCAGCAGGTCAAACAGTGTCCTTTATACAGCAAAAGATAAAGACACAGAATCAACATTTTGGGCTTGAGCCCCTCGTCAAGGTGGGCAGGTGCCTGAACAAAATGGGGGGGGGGTAGGGGGAGGAGTGCGGTCCCACACGTAGCAAGTAATAGGTGGGTAAAGAGGGAGGGCACAGCAGCAAATGGGGTGGGGGGATGGCCCTGTGAATGGAGAGGGAAGGGGGTGGAGAACTGGAGGGAAGGAGACAGAGGGATGGGGGGAAGAATGGGAAGTGGGCCGGCAGATACCGGAGAAGTCAGTGCTAACACTGTCCGCTCTGAGAGCACCCAGACGGAAAAGTAGAGGTGGCCCCTCCGATTTACAGCTGGCCTTGGACAGGCAGGTCGGCGTGGGAGTGGGCTGCAAAATTGAAAGGGTTGGCCACTGGGTCCATGTCGCCTAATTACACCCAATTAACCTACAAACCCCATACGTTCTGAAGGGTGGGAGTTAACTGGAGGAAGTTACAGGCAGTAACAGCAGCTGGGACTGGAACAGGGCAAGACAGCAAGTTTGTGGAAAGCCCAATTTGGAAGACGGCCTGGTCAAAGCCCTTGTGGTTCATGCAAGAGGAGAGGACTGGCTGGCTAATATTTCACTTGGAATAAGGAAACAAAAAGGAACTTTGTGGTGACTTGAAAGAAAGAGGTTATCATCTGGAGAACCCTGAAGGGGTAAGTTTCGTCAGCAAGACACTGGAGTGGCTGATGGAAGTACATCAGTTGTGGATGTCCTGGAACAACAAATCTCTCTCTGAAAACCGACAAGAACCTTCCTCAGCAGTAACCATTTACCTTTCAAGCACTAAAGCCTGGTGAACTTTATAAATGTTAAATCTTGTGCACAGTAAAAGAATTGCCTGAAACTTGGAGGAGTGAGAAGTGATATTGGACTGTGAACTTTTTTGAACTTAAACACACACGTGCTTAGATTTAGAAGGGGGTTAAGTTAGGTTAGTTAAGTTGAAGTGTGATTCTGTTTTAATGTTTAAAGATAATTAAAAGCAACTTTAAGTAACTATTTTTCTTGGTGAATATCTATTGCTGCTGGGTTTTGGGGTCTTCTGGGCTCATAACGTTAGGAATATATGGGTCGGCACAACACTGGGCCTGTACTGTGCTATCGTGTTTTATGATCCAAGCCTAAGGGAAAAGTGGATTAGATCGGGTTCAGCTAAATCTAGAAAACTGATGTTCACCCTTTGGATTTAAGGCTGCCCAGGACAATGGGATTTTAAAAAACATAATTTAATTCAGAGATACAGCACGGTTACAGGCCCTTCCAACCCAGAACCCAAATGGACACCTCCTGAGTTTCTACGCGGAGCGAGCGGCTGAGTTGTCGAGGACCTTCTGTAATGATATTTGGGATTTAGAAAAATCAGAATCAGGATTTATTGTCATGAAATTTGATGTTTTGTGGCAGCTTCACAGTGCAAACATTTATATAATCCATGTTACAAAAAATAAATGAAAATAGTGTATGAAAAAGTCTGTTCGGGAATCTGATGGCAGAAGGGAAGAAGCCACCCTTGTGCCGCTGGATGCTCATCTTCAGGCTCCTGGACATCCTTCCCAATGGCAGCAGAGTGAAGAGGGCCTGGGTGGTGGTGAGAGAGGCTGCTTTTTATTTTAAGACACAGTTTCGATGGGGTGAAGTCTGGTGGCTGTGGGGTTGCAGGCCAAGCTCACAACCCTCGGGAGGTATTTTCTTGTCCTAAGTGTTGGTGCCTCTATACCTGACAGAGATGCAAGCAGCTAGCACGCTCTCCACGTTATGCCTGTCAAGGTTTTCTAGAATCTTCTGTGACCTATCGAATCTCAATTCCTCTCAGAGAAGGGATCTTATAGAAAAATATAAAATCACGAAAGGCATAGATAAACAAAATCTTTCTGTTGGTTTATGGAGGAGTGCAGAGGAACAGAGGGATTGGGGTATACAGACAGATAATTCCCTGAAAGTGGCATCACAGATAGACTGGGTTGGTGCCTTGGCCTTCAAAGTATTGAGTACCAGAGTTGGGATGTTACAGTGAGGTTGTATAGACATTGGTGAGATAAAATTTGGAGAATTGTGTGCATTTCTGATCGTCAAAGCAGTGGAGGCGACCTCAGTAAACATATTTCACACAAGGTGGGATAGATTTTCACACAGTGGGGGAATTAAGGGATACGGGGAAAAGGCCAGCAGGTGGAGATGAGCCCATCATGATCTCATTGAATGACTCGACAGGCCAGATGGCCGACTCCTGCTCCCATTCTTATCGAGGTCTCAGGGCCACAAGACCTGGTCCCCCTCCACCATCAGACTCCTCAACAACAAACTCAGTCAGGAACCTGTTTAAGGACTCGCACTTGTGCACTGCATTGATTTCTCTCTCTCTTGGTATTGCACAGTCAGTTTGTTTATATTTTTTTTATTTGTCTACATGTGTAAGTCGAGTCGGATTTTTTTGCACTGCCAGTAAGTGGTGATTCTACTTGCAACTGCAGGAAAAAGAATCTCGGGGTTGTATGTGATGTTATAATGATATTAAATCCTGTCGTCTTATGATATTGGAATTGAGAGGTTTGGAGATTCACATGAAACTATTCGTTGAAACTGGTGGACAAGTAGTAAAACCGGTTCAAAATTTCAATTGAAGGTTGATTTTTATTTCAAGGTCATAAAATTCAAAGGGTTTGCTGATATATTACATTTGTGTAGTTGTCTGGTTCGACCTGCGTTCAGTTCTTTGTGGCCTGTGGATAGCTTGAAGCAGGTTAAAAGCCCCCCCAGCCCCATTGATGACTCTGCCCCGATCCTGGGGAGAGTTGGGCGGCTCGCCAAGGAAGCGCCTCTCCCGAACCCTGTCCCATCCCAAGGATGGGCGGACCAGAATAAACGGAGCCACGGTGTAACAGTTTTAAAATATTTTTATTATTCTAAGAACAAAGTTCAGCACAGGTCAGGGCGGACTCCAGCCCACGAGATGAGACAAGTCTAGGGAATGTCCTTCCATCCCATGTGTGTCGAGACTTTGTCCTAGCTTTAGCACAGTCTCGTCTAGGGCTGTGCTTGGTACATTTGGGAGCAGAAATTTCCCCCCCCCGCCCCTCCTCCTGGCTCCTTCGGTGGAAGGTTTCCCCCTTCTCCCTCCCTCCCCATCGGGCCAGGCCAAGCTGAGGAAGGCGGCCTCTGGAGCTGAGAAGTGGGGAGGGGGGTAGGATTCAGCCGAGACTTCATCACCCTCATCTTTGCTCCAACAGCACCTCCCAAATATCTTTCCCCCACCCCTCCCCAACTTGGGAAGGTATTAGTACCTGTTCGGGTCGGGGCAGGGCAGAATTCCAAGTGGATGTCACAGGTCCCTCGCAGTCCATGGGCTAGCAGGGTCACCAAGGGCTGAAGGGTAGTGTCGAGCTTGTACTTCAGGACGTCGGCCTCCCCGCCACCCTTGAAGGGTAATGTTCAGCCACCGAGGGTGGGAGTTGTGTGGCGGGAGGGGGAAAGGGAGGATTCTGGGAGGGTGGTCCTGGGGAGGGGGGCAGTTAAGGGGGGGGGGGGAGAGATGGGAATA